>NW_025937552.1:0-52400 GCF_000764305.2 Hyalella azteca | reverse complement strand
AAACATGTGGTTCCTAGAGCAGAATATTACTCTGTTGCCGCGGCCGGCGCTTAGTCCTGACCTCAACCCCATTGAAAACTTATGGGGCATCATGGTGAGGGATGTTTACCAAAATGAGCGCCAGTTCCAATCTGTGAGTGACCTGAGCGCGGCTATCCTTCGTTCTTGGGATAAAATTTCTCAAAATACACTGGATTATATGGTAAATAGCGTGGGGAGAAGATGCATTGAGGTAATTATGGCGAAAGGAGGTGAGATTGCCTATTAAAACGAGTGTATGTGATCCACAAACGGAAAAACATATCTTGGACGTATAACCATTTCCACATAGGTTTTTCTAATCTTCATAATTTCTTTTCATATATTTTAAGAAAATTATTTTTATCCCATAGCGTTGGAACAGTTTTTAAACGTAGTTTAACCTCGTGTAATTAGAATATCATATTTTTTGTGCAAGAAAAAATATTTGTAGAAAACTGGGTGGTCGTATAGCCATTTCCGGCACTGTACAGCGGTAGAAGGTTAACTCTTACGTACAGGGACCGTGGACTGTGGCTGGTCACCACAGTCTTATACAGTTCAAAGACACGCTATAATAGGTAGGTTCATTAACTTAATACTGGACAGAAATAAAACTTCCTCCTAGACTCCAGTTTCTTCAAGATGAATTGGTGGAAATTTTTTCTAGGCATAATATTTACTCCATAAGGCAACTGAATAGTTTCTTCATGGATCCAATTTGATTAATTAATTATCACTTTTAATTTTATGAACCAACTATAGCACTTTCCGCTATTCATGGGTAACTAGAAAAAATGTATCAAAATGGGAAAATGGAACGGAAATTTAACAATTGGCAAAGAAGACAGGCCTAATAACTCAGAAAATAACTAAATTGCTCAAGTTTTGCGCAAATAGTTTCAACAATTCATTGTTTCAAGCATTCAGGTATAATCACCAAATTATTTGCCATCGAAATTTAACATTCATCGGTGCAGCTGTAAATGAAATGAGCCGCCATATTCAAATGATTCCAGCAACAAATAGAGTTATATTAATTTATTTCAGCTAAATTTATTGGCGGTAATCAATACGGCCACGAAATTGGGTTCTTTTTTGGACATGTAAATTTAATGCTTTAAATTGTGGGATGATTATAAATTTCAGATTATTCTTCGAAAAATTGCCTTATTCTTATACAATTTCATAAATATATTTCACACCATTTTAAACAAACTTTAATTTAAATGGATAAAATTAAAATCTCGATAAACCAAGAACAAATTCCAATAAAGCCGTAGAGTAAGTCGCAGGTTTTTTTATGGACTAGAGCAATTTTGAACTCGTATGTCGAACCACAGAAGCAAAGCTGCTTAGGCGATCCAGTGGAAGTAAGAGGATTTAAAATAAAAGAAAAAGCTCGACTTGTTTATAGAGTTGACACGTGACCCAGATATCGCTCAACAACGTTGTTAAAATATTCCTTTGGGATATTCGGGACACCAAAATAAAAAAAGCGACGAATTTGCAATGATGCAAATTCGTTTTTCAATAACATATATTTCAAAAACATTAGACATTAGACATTGTCAACCTAAAACATTAGGTTGACAAGAAAACAATTATTTCAAATTACAGTTAATTTTTTAAGAAAATTTCCGAAAGAAATATTTTTGACTAACTTATGCAAGGACAAATCCAGCAAGTTGGTCAATTATAAAAGTTACTTACAATGAGAAATATTGTGTCCATTAAGATGAAAACAAAATTAATTTCCTATATCATCCGGGCATCAACGGTGGATTTTCACTCAACTCTTAAATATGAAGCGAGTACGCATGATGAGCTCAAGACGCCACCACATTTGCTTCGTAAAACAATATAATGATAATAATAATAATATTTATTATTATTATTATTATTATTACTATTGTCAATATCATTATTATTAATATATTATAATAACGATAGTAATGAAAATATAATAATGCGCAATTAAATGAACATTCTTACATAAATAGCCATGCTATTTATCATTAGCAAAAATCTTAATATGTTGAGAAAAAGTCATTCCTTTCCATTTAAATACTAGCTCATCAACTCCCAGTTAACAGATGTCTGCATTTTGTACAGGGCAACACCCACGGCCATAATGCTGATGCACCATCTTCGACGTCTAGAATCCTCCCACGTACAGAGCGCCTGCGAAGAAATTTCGACAAAGTCAACCGAGCGCTTGAACCTGCTACTGCAACGCGATCATGTAAACAAGTCCTATTTATCTATTTTATCAGACGACTAATAATGGCTTAGAACATTATTTTACATTAAAAAATACCATTGTACCAAGGAATAAATGTAGAGTCATTAATGATCATTTCAGTCAATTTGAAGTTATTGGATCCAATTTCCTGCGTCTATTATTTCTTCCAACTTAAATAGAAGTCATGTTTCTTAATTGAATCTGTATTACCCATTTCACCTTTTAAGCTGCAGTTCTAGTATAAAGAACTCCTGTTTGATCCTATCCTCATCCTTTTATCACACATCCCCCCTCTTCACACAATCACCTTCTTGTCCTTTAATCACGATCAAAACTTTTTCTCCTTTCTTCTTCATGCAGTTCACAAAAACTCAAGCATCGACGCTTTGCTCTTTTGCTCTCCAATTCCATCACAAACCTGCAAATATCACTCGCTTTCTTTACCTTTTTTCGTTCGTTAACCTCTTCATAAACGATCAAACATCATCCCCTTGCACTCCTCTTTTTGTTCTTTATTCATGTCACAAACACTTAAGCAGAATCATCGTACTCTCCTCATTTTGCTCTTCAACTCCATCACAAAAACTCAAGCATCACCCCTGTGCTCTCGTCTGCAGTTCATTTCAGAGCGCGATGACAGCATTTGTAAGTGTACGGCAAGTAAGTTTAAATTGAGGACATTGTTGCCGCTCAAGCCAATGCATTGAGATGCCTTCCTTGAATTTGTCCTTTCGCGTGCTTCTTTTCCCTAGTGTTGGGGTAACTCTTCTGTTTTGTTGCGCTGAAATCGCTGGGCTGGTAAAAGCTGACAAGTTGTACGTCACATCCGCGTTTAATTAATTTTCAATTAGTTGCGTCAACGTGGAAATTTCTTTATATTTTTCCTCACAATGTCGTTAATTTAATTTTCTATTTGCTTTGTACTCAAAGAATACACCAGGCTACATTTTTTAAAGTCGTTATTCAAAATAGTAGGCTTGATTTTTACGCGTTGGCAATGAAAGAAGAACCGCATCGTCAGAAAATATGTCAACATTTTTTTGAACGGTTAGCCTGCTGAAATATTAATAGTTCCGTTATGAGAAATGTCAAACTAAAACGCCTCGACGCAACATCAGAGTAATGGAAAAAGGCTATTAATAAAGAATTCTTATGTATTCATAAAAATCTTTGCTTAGAGTCAAAATTTTCTTCAATAATTTCAAATACGAAGTTACAAGCGTTTGCTAATATTTTAATAGACCTAGACACCAAGTGTATGTTCAGTACGCGACTAAGACTAAGTGCAAAAAAACTAAAGTTTTAAGCCTGCCTTAAGCCTGCTAGACAAGTTTTTTATCAATATGTTTTTTTAGTTTGATGATTATTTGAAGGTATTTACTTTTCTTAGATTGCACACTAGCTCTAATTTATAGGCAGGTAGTTTCTAATATTGGCCTGAATTAAGCAGGTTATTTCAATGCTCAGGTTGATTATGGTGATCATGCACAGCTATTCTAATACTGCATGAACTACAATTAAACAGTAATAATGTTTCAAAACTTCATTAAACAATCATAAACATTGAAAAGCATCTTTGAATCTATTTTGAAAAAAATGTTGCTGACTAAAATTTTGGTCAGGGGAGGTTAAACGAGATAAATTTTCCAAGTTACTATTGCCGCACATCGTCTGTGTCACTGTCAATGCCGATTGCCGAGGCATTGTAAACGCCACTTTAGCTTGTGATAAAAAGCGCGCAGCGTTCGTGGCTGGTGGAATTTACTGGATTAATTCGTGGACCTGCCCACAGAACAGGAAATCCAAATACAATGACAAAAATTATAGTTATTTTTAGAAAATTGCGACAAAATGTTAACTCGCAAATATAAAGCCAATCGAAACGTTTAGGAATATACTTAATTATAAGTGCACGATTATATGATTATAAACGTAACGTACGTTAGACTTCGAGGGATCTTTAACGAAACTTAATTGCCATACTCGGGACAAGACGGCATGTCGTCCGCCTGAGGCAACCCTGAGATGAATGAGAGATAACAGATAAGATAAGTCTAGACGCAGCTAGAGCGCCGAGTCGATGGTTCTCGGCACAGTCACTACGTCTATAACCAACTTGCTTTGAGCCTCAAGTTTGTAACATAAATTAAGTCAATTTTATCCAGGTTATAACTTTACTGAAAAATCATTGGTGGCAATTGCGACTCAGCCCTGCGTTATGCGATCCGGGACTTGTTGTATAGGAAACTTATTTCGAAAACGTGTCGGTTCTCGCACTAGCGCTTGCAATATTTTTAGACTTTACATTTAGATCGATATCAGTCTTGCTGCGCTATGATCCTATTGAAACCAAATAAAAATGCTAAATGAGTTTGGTAGCAAAAATAAATCAACGTTTGTGTTAGAATCTACTACCTTTGCCTTTGTGTAATTTTAAAGTTTCACGCAATTTGATAAAATATTTCATGGAATAGTCATTCGATTTTTTCTTGAACTTCCTTGCGAAACGGCTTCGTTTGTCGTCACCAACCCACCAAGAGTGGCGATGGCACGTGATTATGAATATTTCCTACTGTTATGCAACCCATTAAATTAATGGGGGTAACTTCGTGCCGATCTCCAATATCAGTGAGCAAGTTTATCTCCTGGGAGTTTAGCTGAATAGTGACTTTCGACTTATCTGTCACATAAGTGACTCGAAAATTGGATAATAAAACCATATGGCAGTCACCCAATTGATGCACAACGCGATTAAGTAAAAACAGACGTTTTATTTAATGTGTATATTATCCCGGGTAATAGCGGATGTTCCTGACAGCTTCAACGGCAGTGTGTTTCATCGAAATACATGGCAGTTGGCCAAGTATTTTAGCAGATATTTTGGCTTTCCTGCAGGCAATAATTCGCTCATATGTTCATTTGTACCCTGAAAATTTGAAGGCGTAGATCTCAACCTGAATAGAACGTTGAAGCTTTTTTTGGAAGAGCCTTTCCTCCTTCCTGGGATTTCATTAAGTTTTTCCTCTGACATAAAGATCGGATTGATTTCGTACCTGTTACTTGGCATACCGGTTCTAAGCAAACGGTTATAAGACCTACAATAGGCAACGGGGCGGATTTGTACGGCTTTAGATTGCCTAACAATGAACAAAGATACAAATTAGAGCAAAGTTTATTTGCTTAATAATGGGAAATTCTCATTATACGGGGGTGGATTTTAGCCGCATTCGATTGCTCTACAATGTAAAACGAGATAGGCTAGAGAGCGTTTTTATTCCATAAAAATGGATGACCTGCAGAGTGAAGCGAACTCTCATTGCACATTGCACAACAATGTGCAACGGGGCAGACTATATAGTGCGGTTAACGATTGCCCTATATTGTTGACGGTGCGTGTTTCAGGGGGAGTCAATTGCCAACAATGGGCAACGATCGAGGCTATTGGGAGGGGATACGATTGCCCATAGGCTAACGGGGCGAATGAAGACGTAATAATATAGCTCAGCAATGAGAAGATTGTAGTGTGCTGGAACTGCATGGTTGCGATGTACAGCGTCGCTTAGCCCCGAGTTCCGGCGCAGCCACTGAGGAGGCGTTTATTGGCCGCGCCGGTCGATGTTTCTTTTCAACGCGCGCGTCTTGCAAAAACTGAACGGCGAGCGACTCGGATCAGGATTGTCGAAATTGTGGAGACGGATTGGGAGCACAACGAGTTCCTTAATTCCATATTGCACGTGAATCCTTTTTGCAGAATTTTCTCGTTTATGGAAAAAAGGCTCTATTGTGCTCGTCATGTCCGTCTGTCTGTCCGTGACTCCACGTTTTCATCAACGAGAAAATGCGCTCTCTGTCACTCACTGCAGTGAGTACTGAGTTCAAAAGCTTTGAGTTCAAAAATCAAAGCTTGAAATTAATAAATATCTTTATCTTAAATTTTAAATAGCTCGATCACAGATGGTGAACGAAATGGGTTCCGAATATAGCATGGAGTCCACACAGAGCAGTAATCATAAAAAAATCTTATTGGAAAAAACATAGCACTCCGCGGGATGCAAGGTACGCTTTCAATGTTCATATTGAATTCTTTTTCAAAAAACGTTTTAAGTTACGCATATTTAAGAGCGTAATTCTTGGCTGCGGTTATTTATTAAGTTGTGCAGTTGGTTACTGCTGAATTCCTGCAGGCTTTTGTTCACATAACATACGCTACAAAGATTTGAATGCCACTTGTTCTAATCAAACATTCTCTGTGGTATGAAAAAAACAGTGGACAACCATGCATAAACTCTTCATAATGTAAACAAATGAAGGACGGTGCTCCTGAATAGCGGCTTCGGCAGTCGAAAAAGTTGAGGTTTTATTAGACAAAGGCGGTCCTTTGACCGTTTTCAGAAAAGTTGTCTGTACACACACTGCCCCATTCATATCTTGAGGAAAATCTAGTCTCCTCGAATAACCAATTAATATTAACACCTAAAAAATACCGTCTGGGAACAAAAGGCAGGGGTTTTGTGATGCCATTGCTTATATGTGGCATTTTAATAACCTTTTCGCAGGCACCAGTTTCACTTTCATCAGTCGGCGGCGGTACGAACCTTTTTGTTAATTCTCAGGGACATGGAGACTGGTCTCTTGTGAGACTCCCGTTGAAGGGCGCTGGAGAGCCCCTATATCGGGCGCTATTCAATAACTCGAGATTGGTCTTACGGTCACGCTGAATTTCACTGTTAGATACTAATTCGTAAAGCATTTGTATGGAAAACTGCAGATCAGTTTTGCTTACTAAATCCATGTTAGCTGTGAAATAAATAATTTTTGTAAGGTTACTCTCTTCCAACAAATTTCTGATTACTGATATGCCTACAGATCAAAAATATGAAACGGTAGCTTGGAATTAAACGATAATTATATCGTAACCGATCACAAATTTCATCGCAAACGTGCTTCTCAGAACCATTAGAATTATTGATGCACCGCTTTGAAGGCAGGATCTTGATTTGAACAAAAAATCAGCGTCGATAGTTTTACGTTACGTTTAGGTGGTTAACTCCTCAGCTGAAAAATATCCTCTATGGGATATTAGGAAATTTGCTGCTTTTCAATCCGATAATTTAGTACAGTCGGATGAATTCTCGATTTTATTTAAAAAATTAATTTTGTTTGTTTTCGAAATTCATTCAAGAGACATAAACTGGCTTGAGAGAATATACCGTAATCATGATAAGCCAAATGGTAGTCAGCCAATTAATAGCTGAAAACGAAGCTGAAAAACAATAATACTAAATCCTAACTATTATTGGCCTATGAAATACTTAAAAGAAAATCATTTAGGTCAGCAAAAAGCACTCAAAAATTAATTACAGTTTGTACTGTGCTATAATGAAAAGGGAGTGCGAAATTGCAAAAAAATATTATATCACGGACCGGGAATAATTTCACTGCATTCAGTAAATCCCAGCGAAATTTCGGGAATGCTTGCCATGCTAAAACATCGAGCATAACCTTGGCTGAAATTAAACTCGTTTGCAAGTCTGCCGACGAGGCGACCGATTACTGCAAACACCCGCGCAGGTTTAGCGCTGCCAAACACAGGCATTCTTCAGTCTGTTTGCTCGCGTCCCTGTCGATGAGTGATCGAATTTCCGCCGCTGCAATGAGATAGACTTGCGACGCAGGATTGAGTTGCGATGAATTTCCCGGACAGAGTTTAAATTCATGTATGAGCTCGAGATGGTCCAAAAAATTAGAAACCTTCGAAGCTCCGAATGAAAGTTAAATTGGAAAAGGAGTGAATGCTGTTACGTTGGACTGTGAATTCGAGTTTTTATGGAAGTGGACGGATGAAACCGGACTACAAAATTTGGCACGGAACGCATTTGAGCATTCGTTCCTTATCTGAAAAATGAGGGCTGATGGCCGGGCTTATATTAGCATTGAAAATTTTCAACTAAAACATTCGTTTATGTTATTATCCCTTACTTACTTTTTATTTCACAATTTCATGTGTTGAAGTCAAGTATCTACAGAAAGCGAGCGAATGCCATATGTTCGCCACCGCTTGATCATACAGCAAACCTGCACTCATTTTCTAGGAGCAGTGCTAGCAAAAATATGTGATGTGATTAAGAGCAATCGCGCACGAATCATTTAATGTGGAATAAATAAAATCTCAGCTCTTACTTTGTATGGAATTGTTGTTGTACCGCAGAAACTTCGTTTTGAATTTTGAAGAATTTCTAATTTAATTTCTTTTATCAGCAGCATCAATCATCAGCATCGTCTAAGCTGACGGAGAAGCTGAAGAATTTCATGGAAATGTTGACAATCTCTTCCTACTATGGTCTTTGCTGGAGCGCTTGCACTTATTTTAGGCTTCGTCAGTGAAGGGGCTTAATGTTTACTAAAATTAACGTTTACTGTATTATTTCAGGCCTGAATAATATCAAAACAATACATATATTCATGTTATTAGACAATATTGTTATTATTATTATATTTATATATACTATTATATTGTATTTATTATATTAAGAAATATTAATATTTAATGACCTATTTATCTACAAGTGGCGCTGGGTACTGGACGCGAGTTGCAGCCCAGACGGAAGATCCTACAAGTTAAGGCCTCCAGTTCAATCTCAAATCGCTTTTAAAACAGGTAATTTGAATACGGTGAGGCCGGACATCCGTCATCTTAAATTGGAACTTGCTCGGGAATCCGGCAGCTCATGGGGCATAAATTGCGGCGGTACCGTCAACGCACCAAGTTTTGGGGCTTAATGTTGCCCGAGTCGCAGAAGCTGCAGTAGAGATGGAACTTTTACCATACACTGTCGCGGATATCACGGCTGAGGGACCAAAACACGGAGAGTGCAATGACAGTCGAGGTAAATAAGGAGAATGTTCCATTAATTTGAAGAGAAGGTGCCCTTAGTTTGAGGATAAGGAGACTATAGGTTTTTAGTGTGTACATGTGGAGAATGTTCCTTCAATAAATTAATAAGGAAAAGTTCTCTGATTTATATTTAAACAGAATGATTTTACGCCACTTGTTGTCCTATCATATCAGTCCAACTTATATAAGTTCAATTTAATGTGTGTCCATTTGAACAATTTTTTATCGTTAAAATTAAAACTAGCGTATTTAGGCAATGAGTCTCTTTAGAAATGCTGGTCAAAATGATCAAGTTAAAAGTTACAGTTAGACCAAATATATAATAACAGATTATGTTTTCTATAAATTTTGATTAACTGATAATACATTCTGAGGCACGAGGGCACGAGGGCACAGGGTGCCAACTAAGACCGTGGCACGAGGGCACGAGGGTGCCAACTAAGACCGTGGCACGAGGGCACGAGGGCTCGCGTAGGCAGTAAAGCTCCCGCATGACTTCCTCTTCCGTCGCTGTTCCTCTGTTATCCCTCATAAATTTCCCTCACGGCAAATTTAGGGAAATGCGTCGCAACATC
Source organism: Hyalella azteca (assembly GCF_000764305.2). Lineage (NCBI taxonomy): Eukaryota > Metazoa > Arthropoda > Malacostraca > Amphipoda > Hyalellidae > Hyalella > Hyalella azteca. The sequence continues at coordinate 42,667 of NW_025937552.1, read as the reverse complement.
GCACCGGAAAAGCGCTTTTACCACGAAATAGCTCGGCAAATTACGAAGATCTTAATAGCGGCGCATATGTGCACTCCCACGCGATGTTTTCAATGCCAGGGCAAACGTGCTCAACTGAGAGCTTTTAGGCTGTCTTCTCATACGTGAACCTTCCTTTTAATATTTTACTATCTTTTCATTAGATCCATGAAAATGTCATGACAAGCTTCACTATATGAGGCATGATGTCTCGTACAAAATATTTCGAAATTAATGATGCTGCAAAAAAATGTTTGCACCATAATAATTGATTGAAGAAGCGGATGAACTCAATAATTGTAAGTCAAGAATATCATGTACGAATTGATGTACTGCCGTCTCTCCTACAATTTGCTGACTCATTAAAGATAAGTATGACTCGTAGAATAATGTTCCACCGCGCCAAAACATGCTCTTCCAAACCCGTTATTCCTTAAGAACTTTTATGTTTTACATGATATACTCGTAAACCTTTTATGTTTTACATAAAATACTCGTAAACCTTTATTGTTTTACGTGATTTACTCGTAAATTTTCTTATGTTTACATGATATACTCGTAAATCAAGAGACGATCAGACTATATAATCTTTATATAAAAATTCTCTTGGAATCTTTTTTTTAATCTGTTCCGTGCTGTAAATTTCAACATTTTTTAACGAAATATTAATTTAAACTGTTAAGACTTTAGTGCGCTGGATGTTCTGCTTGCGACAGATATCGTCTCTCCTTGGATTGATTAATATTACAAATATAGAAAATAATGACCGAGGACCAGAAATTGCAAACTAAGCCACAGAATTAGAAACTTTTATTTGAACATGCGTGCAATGAGGTGTGTACGAGAACTGACTGAAATAAAATGTTTAATGGTGTAGTAAATAAAAATATAATATAAATGTTTTAACTATTTAACGTAGCACTATAATAATGAAAAGAGGTTTTGACAAATTATGTATCACCATGTACGTCCCCTCGAACGCTCACTTATCCAGTGTAGGAGAAGTTTATCTGCATAAAAATACAATAAATAATATCTACAAATATTAAATAAAATATATATAAGAAAAAGGATTCCTAAAAATTCACAAGACAAAAGTGACGAAATCGGAAGTTAAAATTTCAGTTGTACTTTTTGATTTGGTTTATAACAACTAAATTGCATCTATAGCTTGTTATCTTAATCTCAAGCGATGAAATTAATTGAAATTTCTAAACGAATTTTCAGTATGAATTGAACAAACAGCACTGCTGAATATATTATATCTTAATTGTTTAAGAGTGGAACCAGCCTCGATCAAGCGCATTATTTGACTACGTGAATTCTTTGCTTCAGGGATCAGAGCAAGAATTTTACTGCCACGCAACTGGAGATTCGAATTAGCGAGGTCTTCAAATTAGCGAAGTAAAGCTCAGTAATTGAATTCCATTGACGGATTAAACACGTTTTTTTGGCCACAAACGAAATGTTCAAATTACCTTTGATATTAGCTTAGAAGCGTAATTGTGGAAACGTGAATAGATAAATAATTTCAATGACGTAGTTAACAATTTACCAGAGTGCAAAATATGATAGACCGGCATGCGTTGGACGATTAAACTAAATGAATCGTTTAGAGGAAAATTTCTTTCAATATGCCCCTTATTTACGAGCCATTCGAAAGTTTTATCGACAAATGTATCAAATGAAATAGATTTATCGAATTCGCATATTTTTTGCATTGAAAGCGATTCTACGTTACATATTATAATTGTTTCTCCTTGATATCGATGAAAATGATATTTTTGTCGTGAAGATAAAAGCTTGGAACCATCAGTGAATCCAAACATCCAGCGAAAACTTCACATGCAGTAACATTTTCATTTCACACTTGAGATTGACTGTGAAACGGTTAAATATTATTTGCTTCTGTAAAATTGGTCATTGTACAGAAAATATTTCATGATAGCTGGGGGCAGGAGCGGCATTTTCTTGTGATTTAAATCATTTGGCTGGCAACCGTCCACTCTCGCGCTTCTGTTTGTCATGAAATTTATGTAAAAATTGGCCTCCCCCATTGTCCTGCATGCGAAGACGACCCGTAACCAAACATGCTATGACGCGTGTACAAAACATCTGCAGACAAAAACTGACATCTCCGTGGAATGTTAATCTTAAAAATATATGGAAGCCAGTCTGTAGATAACGGATCGTCGTGTTCAAGGCTCATAAACTGCGTACTTTTTGGGATAATTCGTGGCGGTAATTAATCAATGCACAAAGGAAGGCAAAGTTTTGCAGTATCGCTCTTCTCCCATTTTTTCACTGGATGATGAAAATACGAAAGATATAAATGTATTTGCAACCTTAATATGTACAAAAATTATCACTTGGTCTGTAATTATCTTCTTTTCAGTTCTGTGCGGTATTTTGTATCTCCTATTTTATGCCATGGAAATTTTTCTTGGAGTTATTGACGTAGTCTTTCACCGGAAGAGTTCCATTCCTGGTCGAATTTCACATTTTTGAATTAAGGAAACATGTAAAATACTCATTTCAAAAGGTTTAGAGTCGAGGTAAAGTGCATGAAGTTTAATGTAAAGTGCATGTATGTGGCGGATAGTTTGAGGGAATGCATTATTATAAGGAAATACATTCCTACATGTAATGGCTTCTTACATCGAGTGTCAGGGAAATGAAACTTTGTTCTAACAGTGATGTGCTTTTTGCCCATGTGTGAGCTAAAACTCCTGACTCACTTTGGCTAACCAAAATTGTGTATCAGTGCTACCTCATTACTCAGCTGAAGCTGTGGGAAAGAAAATGAGTTGTTATTTAGACAAAATTACTGATCACATTTTGTGAGTGCCGCCCTCGCTATTGGGCTGAGAGGAGAGTATCGTTCAAAGGCTACAGTTGCATGCTCTGGAAGGTATGCTCCTCGTGGATTTAGATGCCATTTGTGAGACTAATAAACTTGAGAGCAGTGAAAAATATGAAAATATCAGAGGAAAAGCTCCAATTAAATCATCGAACCCTTGGTATGTTTGAAGCAGTCTTCAACAAAATATAAACAGCAACACAAAATACGGAACAATAGATCATATAGGAAAGTCGGTGCCATAACGTCTTGCAATTGGCCTGGCATTACAGACTGCCGGCATAACCAGGACATAATCCTGCTATTTCTCTCAGCCAATGGCGCCAAAACCTATTGACATGCAAATGTTCTCCATAGCATAAACTGGGACTTATTCTTGGCCAGGTGCTTTTGCCGTCAGGGTACAAATGACCATAGAAATCATGTCTGGACTTAGATGAGAAATGATTTGTTATTTATATTGGTTTGATTTGATTAGAAGTTGTTTGCTGAAAAAGTACAATTTACAGTTGAATTAGTAAAATACTGTAATTTGTTGTCATACAGTTGTTAGGTTGATCTTTTTTCGAGCGAGGCTAAGCAACGAATTCGATTTTACAATTTTGAATTTTTGTTTACAAATCATGAATAGTCTTATATTTTGAATAAGTATTCAATGACAGCATTAACACCTGAATCTGCAATTAAATTGATTTTAGCCTGATGTAAAATTGAATAATTCTTAATTTGATATAATGACGAAAAACATAAAATTTTAAATTAAATTCTACTCTAGAGTTTATTAATATTGCAAATTAAAGAATTAAAGAGTGGGAAAAATGACCCAGTTTCAAAAATTCGAAGGTTTACCTCAAAAATTTATTTAAGCAATCAATATGAAGGAAACTTAAAACCAAGTGGAAAGTTAAAAAATATAATATGACCAACCAAGAACAAAACCCTTTCTCTGTTCATCCCTATCCTGCCTCACAATTCAGTGGCTTTGAAAATATAACTCACCTTTCGACTACATCAAAGCCGACGCCCTGAAGCAAAAGTTAACTTATGCAGGCAGCATTAGTAGATATTTGTCTATCAGATGAGCCATTTGTGTATGGCAAACTTCCAAGCATTTGGTTAGACGTGGTTTTTCACTTCTGATTGACAGTCATGGCATTGAATTCACGTGGCCTTGCAACTGATATACATATCGTATATGATAACCACTAATTAACACGCGCAAAAAAAGTTCAATTAATCATCATTAACTATCGACTTAAAGTTAAATATCGTCAAAAATTTAAATGATACCCAAGAACTTTGCGTGAATAATGTTAATATTGTTAAGATAAGATAATGTGAATAATGTTAAACGTGGGTACTCAATGAAATACTGGTATTAAAATCCGTCGACTTTACGAACCCTGGTTGTGATGTTTAGAAGGTAATTAAATACCGGTACTAAGTTACTTAGCCTTTACAAACCTTGGTTGCGATGTTTGGAAGTTAATTAAATACTGGCCCTTAGGTCCGTAGACTTTACAAAACCTCATTGCAAGGCCAAGAAGTTAATTATGTATTTTTGTTAATTTCCGAAAACTTTACAGACACTACTGTTGAAGATGACAATTACGAAGAATAAATATTCAATTAAGGAAATCTGAGAAGTCATTGAAATGCCAGTATTAAGATCCGTAGATTTCACATCCCACTCACCAGGGCCTAGAAGTTAAAGTAAATCCTTGTCTTTAACTCCGTAGACTTCAACAACTCTATTACGTAGTAAAACTGAAAAGTTAATCAACTGAAGTCAGAGTCTGACACTCAATAGACATCAAAAACCTTTGGCCTATTACACTAGTGGCCCAGAGTTTTATTGCAGGTGATTTGAAATTTTCGACAATATTCGATGCCGCAATATTACCATAAACAACTGAAAAATTATGGTCAATACAGAGTAAGGCGTTTGAGAATAGTTCCTTTTAAATCCGTTGTTTTATTTCATTGATTGGAAAACGTCTCTTCTTCCAATTTGAGTAAGAAGTACGATTTAAATTGATAGATAGATTGCAAGCTGGCTTTGCAATCTATATCAAGTGGCAGGAACTAACGGTTCAGGACAATCAACAGAAATTACGGAGAGTTTAGAATGGCTTAAAGATTACCTTCTGGGCATGCGATTGATCAACTAATTCATGAACTGCGCACGGAAGTAATCTACAAGGTAGAAAAAGATTATTCAAAAGTGTCGTAGGATGAAAAATAATAATGTGTCCTCCCATAGGATGCACTTAAGGCTCCCCACCACCCGTAGGATACACTTAAGGCTCCCCACCACCCGTAGGATGAACTTAAGGCTCCCCACCACCCGTAGGATGAACTTAAGGCTCCCCACCACCCGTAGGATGAACTTAAGGCTCCCCACCACCCGTAGGATGAACTCAAGGCTTCCTTCCACCCGTAGGATGAACTTAAGGCTCCCCACCACCCGTAGGATGAACTTAAGGCTCCCCACCACCCGTAGGATGAACTCAAGGCTTCCTTCCCCACCACCCGTAGGATGAACTTAAGGCTCCCCACCACCCGTAGGATGAACTTAAGGCTCCCCAACACCCGTAGGATGAACTTAAGGCTCCCCACCACTACGGCCTTAAGGCTCCCCACTAGGATGAAGGCCGTAGGCTCCCCGTACCATCCGATAAATCCTGAATATGGATTTATAAATCCATGAAAATTCACCGATAAATCAATGAACATGGATTTATAAAAATAATTTTCTAATTTCAACCCAGACTAACCCGATAAATCCTTGAAGATGAATTTGTCACAATAGTTTCCCCGGTTAATTTCAACACCGACTGTTGCTCTCTTCGTGCAAGTATGGCTTTTTCTTTTCTATTCGCACATTTTTTGCGCTTGCGATAGCTTGCCGTAACGTTGCAATAACTTGCCGTTATCGGCCCAGTGTCGGCAAGGAAACGGCCCACCCAACTTCTTCAAAAATATATATAAATTCGGTCTATCGTTCTTAATGACAACCGATTTTTTTTACACGTAATGTGGACGATATATAGACATTATAAAAATATTTTAGCAAGATAAATTCATCAACTTTCATTACAGTAAATTAATAGCCATCAAAATTTAGATATTTTTCTGCGTATCAAATACCACTTTGTATGTAGCAGCTTTGGTTTAAGAATGAGCTAGCATTCTTGATGCTTCGTGCTGACTCCTGACGAGAGTATAGGTTTTTTGCCAATTCGTCTCTAAACTTGAATAGTCACTACGCTACCTCTTCAATTCACATCTATTCACTAGTATGCTCGCCAGTTTAAATGTATGCTAGTCGGTTCACTTGTACGCTCTTTTGTTCAATTGTTTACTCTCGTATTCACTTGTATATTAACATATTCCATCGTATACGTACCTGTTCACTTGTATAATCACCAACTCAATTGTGTACTCAGGTATTCACTTGTATAATCACCTGTAAACTCGTTAGTTCGCTTGTATACTCGTGAACTAAACGCCCTTTAATCTCCCGCTCCTGTTTACAGGGCAAGTTTGCGCGGCTGTTTTATCGACACGCTGCAATGTAGGGCCAATTTACACTTAGTCTTTGGGGCTCTGCAAGCTTCAGTAAATCAGGAATATTGTCCAAGTTACAGCGACAGTCCCATTTTCTTTATCTAATGCTGCAGATTTGTTACGGTGATACGTAAAAGATGCTTGCGCTTCCTATTATTTGTGGGATTGTGGAGTTTGTCTGTGACTTGAGTGGGAGTGAAGGACTAACTTTTTACAACATCGGTGGTGACTTAAAGGACTTTTATATACTTTCCTAAGTGAGGGCTGTGTGTAGTTAAAGGACTAACTTTTCGCTATAACAATGATGAATGCGAGTAGGCTAATGGACTGACTTATCACTACATCAGTGATGACTGTGAGTAGTTAAAGGACTAACTTATCGCCTTATTAGTGAGGACTGATGAATTTATTGACTACGTAGTCCAATCGTCAAAATTTTTTACAATCATACATACGTCCATTATGGCACGTTAGTTCTGCTCTTCTCGGCAGGTTGTGTGTGACGAGTAACCAACCCAACATGGTGGATTAACCTGTTATTGCTCATTGTTTGTATTCAAAGTAAAAATAAATTGCAAATTACTGAATTATATCTGAGTTATACATATTATACTTCAATTAAATTCGATAAAGCTGAGAGTAAGTTTCGAATTTACAAAACTGTATATCTAATATTTTGTTAATTGAATGATCTATAGAACATTTTAATTCTATATTAATATGAATTATATATTACTATATTGCATGGGCAAATGACAGAGATTAATGTTGTTCCCAAATTTAAAGTGGCTCAACCACCTTGATCTTTAAAAAAGTTTCCATCAAATATTCCGGTTTTAATAGTTAAAACGAAGGCGTTACTAATTTTAAGAAAAAAAAATTAATTAGAATGGGGGCTTCAATAGTTCTAAACAATTGTTCAATAGTTTAGATACAATAGTTCTGAATAGTAACTTCTATTTAAAACTATGACAGCAAGTTTTTAAAAAGTTTTTATTCAGAATGAGGACCGCCTGTCCATTCATTTGTCGCTTCGACACGACAAAATTCTCCCTGTTTTAATGAGGGACGAAGTCGTTCTTTTTATTTTGCAGAAAGTCCCGCGGCTTGAAAGTCGCTTGCAGAGAACTCTTGAATTTCATACTTCCTACTTCTACTGTGGAAACAGTAATGTTATAAAACCACACCCTCTATTGTTGAGAAAGTAATGTTGTAGCACCACACCCTCTATTGTGGAGACAGTAATGTTATAACTCCACACCCTCTATTGTGGAGACAGTAATGTTGTACACCACACACTCTATTGTGAAGACAGTAATGTTGTACACCACACCCTCTATTGTGGAGACAGTAATGTTGTAACACCACACCCTCTATTGTGGAGACAGTAATGTTGTAACTCCACACCCTCTATTGTGGAGACAGTAAAGTTGTAACTCCACACCCTCTATTGTGGAGACAGTAATGTTGTAACTCCACACCCTCTATTGTGGAGACAGTAATGTTGTAACTCCACACCTTTGTGAGATTTTCACACAATCGATAGGGTGTCAAATTAAAGCAATAATCAACGAAACTTTTATTTTAATTTATTCAACAGAGTTTCGACTTTGGTTTGACGTGAATTTGCTTCCTTGTAATGCAGACAAAGTTCGGTTGTTAAGAGCCGCGTCCCAAAATCAGTGTACTCTAACAAGAAGTTGAAGGTGGAGGGTTGAAAGAACTCTGTGACGAATGCGTGACGTAGAAATAAATTTAGGCCGGCCAGTCTCAGGATCGGATTAATGTATACTGTACGAAATAAATTTAAATTGTAAGTCTTGCAAAATGTCCAAATAAACAAATTGCAGTTAAAATAAATTATAAATAAATCAAAATATCACTTTGCACAGAAAACACCGCGAACCTGAGGTTTAAATGCCCAGTGTGGTGATCACTTTATGAAGGAAGAATATTTGAGGAATATAGCAGAAATCAGTTTAAGGGGTGTCAAGTTAGATAGGAAAAATATGAAGAATAGTTGAAGGCTTTGATGCTTCGGAAATTTGAGATAAAGAATTAAGGCTAAAGTTTGAATAGTGAACTTTTCAGGTAACTCAATACTGTAGCTGAGCTATTTGTCCGTCTTGGTTACCAGGTTTACGCTGGCAACGTGTAGGCCAACGACTCTTGATTTTTTTGTATTGATCAATTTTGATCAATACAAAATCGATTTTGTAGTGGCCGAGAATCCGTAGCATGAATTTAGTTGAAATGTCAATAATTTTATTGCCTTAACTGCCTGTTTTTCATGTCGATTAATTGGTTGCAACCGTTGTACCTCTCACGATTTCTTTTGGAGTGGCGGGTAAGCGTATTTGTCTGATAGTTTAGAATATCGTCTTCGTATTTTATGCTGTTAAAGAAGTGCTGTGATAATACTAGACATGAATTAGCAACACCAATGGCTGGGATATAAATTTTTTCAATCTATTTTTCTTTCCTTGTGTTCCTTGGATTAATGCTTGTACATTCTCCAATTGAGTTGCTTTGTTTTTCTTCTGTGATTTTAGGGTAAACTTTCAATTAATTTTCCCGTGCATTTGTAGGTTATATCAGGTGAAAGTGGGGACTGTATTTTAAGTCTACCTGCTTACCTGGACCTCATCTGAATACGAAGGAAAGGTGTCTAGTTTTCCCATTTGTCGAAGGCAACAGTAGCTGACGCTGATTTTTTTAATTGGACACTGGCAGCCCAAACTTCGTCAACCTGTGCGGATGCGCTGCGTTTGACTTCGTCAGTCGTCGACACACTATATACAGTATATATATTGTCTCGACGGGCATGTTGCGAACCTTTATAGACTAGAAGATAATACGCAGGAGACGCCAGTGCGGCCAAGCATGATCATTTTATTTGTTTAGCAATAGCTTATGTGTGTATTAAGATCACTTGGCTGCTTAAGTCGCAAATTTACCAGGAATTAAAAAGTAAAGAAAATGGCCAAAAAGGTCACAATTTCTTATAAGAGAAAATGTTTCGAAGTCCACCTCCATCGTCAGTTCAAAACCTAGAATTGTTTGTACCTGTGTTCTAAGTTTTGAACTGACGGTGGAGCTGGACTCCGAAACGTCTTCTCTTATAAGAAATGGGAACTTTTCATCTTATATGTGTTGTTTGGCTTGTGAATTGACTTATAAGGTTGTTATATTATATGAGTGGACCACACTTGTAGTAAGGTTATTTATTTTTGTGACTGGGTCACCTAATGGACTTGATTTTTAGCTACACAATAAAATCTTGCAAGTTGCAACTGGTCGGATTCAGGCTTCAATTCATTTTCACTATGGCGATCATAATGGACGGATAGCCAATGTATGTTGAAGCTCTCCAACATCAATACAGTAACGCCCTTCTTGAGCATAGACTACTAAAAAATTTAATCGGTTGATCTGATTTAGAATAAGTAATGAATGAATTTACAACATGGAAGTTTGAATTTGAATTAATTTAAAATTTTAGGCTTTAAACCAAGTCCAACTTTCCAATAGATTAAATAACTGAATTTAATAGAGCATAAAATGAGCAACAAAATTTACGCGACATTCATAGAAACCAAGGAATAGAGAAATGGGTTTATAGCAAGATTGTAGAAATACTGGTATATTGATGCAGGTAAGTTGTCAATCGGATAACAAATGGCTGATATAACTGGCAATCGGCAATAATAGCATCCGAAATGGCAATCTTTTGAATCGAGATTTGAACAACCCAGGTGTTAATAATATAATTAATAATAATAATATAATTTTGAAACAATCGATAGCTGAAGCTGATGACGAATCTCTAAGCCCGTGGCAGAACCCTTGATATAGATTAATACTTATTCTCCGGATGAAGTTAGCGAAGCGGATTCAACAACTTGGAAGATTCAGTTAATAATAGATCTTGTAAACGAGCTCCGGCCTAATAAAAATTGACGGTGAGGTATGAGAAATTTCTCACACCTTCTATTGTGGGGACATTTGTGTTGCTGCATCACAACTTCTATTGTGGGGACAGTTGTGTTGCAACATCACAGCTTCTATTGTGGAGACAATTGTGTTGCCACATCACAGCTTCTGTTATGGGGACAGTTGTGTTGCAGCATCACACCTTCTATTGTGGGGACAGTTGTGTTGCAACATCACACACATACAAATAATCCCAAATGGATAGGACATATTCTTCAAGTATATATAATCTTATTATGATCATATTCTCCATATATGTTCTTCATTAAGGGGAGCGTCTAGGGTAAAATTTATCTCGGCTATTCACAGACCGATCACTTTGAAACTTGGTACACATATGTAAAACAGAATTCTAAGACATTTTTGTTCGTGTGAATTTTTCGAAAAAAATGAAAGAAAACGTGAAATTATTGGAAAACGGCCAAAAAAGGGGGTACTGTAGAAATCTATCTCCTCCTAGGATTTTCAAGCTACAATATCGAGACTCGTATCATTCGATGCGTAAAGACCATATCTACAAACGTCACTTAGCGGTTTTTTAGATTTCTCATTTTTGTGGGTGTGGGAGCATTTTTTCCGATATTTTTCGAAATTTTTTGATTTTACCCCCGCCCTCCCCCACTTTTTGCAAAATAAAATCCGAACTATAACGAAATTGGAAAAACGACAAAGTGACGTTTGTAGATCTTTCATTTTCTAATCGAATGGTATATGTCTCATTGATGTAGCTTAAAAACTCTAGGAGGAGATAGGTTTGCAGTGACAATAAGTTAACTTTTCAGTAGAGCCCGTCAAAGTCCCGCGCGCATCAGAGTAGGCACTCAATGTAGCAAGGATACGAAACTAAACGTTACTGGAGCTTGATTCCAGTCAAGGATGGTGGGAGCGACTGCATGCACACCTCCTCATACGACGCCAGGCGGGTAACTAAGATGCACTTCAAGCAGACACTCTATTTAAAGTGCTCGCAGCGAATTTCCTCCCATTCAATTTGTTAAAGAACTACCAATCCCCTCCCTTTCATGATCTGTCGTGAACGCATAAATCAACGTACAGATATGGCAGTGGTACCGTTGGATAGGGCAGAATGTCAGCTTTAAAATGAGTATAAAAACCGAAAAAGTGAAAATTTTCAATTTTAGGGTAGACGCTCCCCTTAAAGCTAAACTGGGTCAGGATGACCCACGCAAGATCGGAAGGTTCATTGCTTTTTGAATAAAGTCAGCAGGTGAAGCATTTTGTTCAAGCTACTTTGTTTGCCGAATAAATTAGGTTCTGGAAATTCCAAATGTTGAAAATTGCGTAAGCAGGAAATTAGAATTTTGATATTACGAGGTATGTAACTGATGCGGAATATCGTTCAAGGTAATAAAAGAAAGATTTGTTTAACTGGTATACCCAGTCAAAATTAACAACCAGCTATCGGTAGCCTTTCACTCATGATCCAACGTGAGTATTTAAACACATTTTCAGTGAATAATTTTCAGAGAACATATGAGCACTGTATGCAAATCGTTCTTATAACACAGGCGCACAGATTTGAGTTATATATGAGCACTGTATGCAAATCGTTCTTATAACATAGGCGCACAGATTTGAGTAGTGAAATACAAAGGACTTGTTAGTGCAAACGAACTCTGCCGCTTCAACGATGTGAACAAGAGCCGCGCTGCGCCCGAGGCTGCTGCCTCTAACAAGACAACATGGCTCTTTATGGGCGTCTTGCTCGCGCTGCCGAGATGAGCTCAAACACTTGCAACGTCTGCAACAGCCGACTTGCGTGGCAGGCCCCTGCAACAGCCAGCTGCTGCGTGGCAGGCACCTGCAACAGCCAACTGCTGCGTGGCAGGCACCTGCAACAGCCAGCTGCTGCGTGGCAGGCACCTGCAATAGCCAACTGCTGCGTGGCAGGCACCTGCAACAGCCAACTGCTGCGTGGCAGGCACCTGCAATAGCCAACTGCTGCGTGGCAGGCACCTGCAACAGCCAACTGCTGCGTGGCAGGCACCTGCNCTGCAAAGGCCAATTAATGCGTTGCAGGCACCTGCAACAGCCAATTAATGCGTGGCAGGCACCTGCACAGGCCAATTAAGCGTGGCAGGCACCTGTACAGGCCAATTAATGCGTGGCAGGCACCTGCACAGGCCAATTAATGCGTGGCAGGCGTCTGCAACAGCCGACTGCCGCAAGGCTGGCACCTGCAACAGCCAACTGCCGCAGCGCAGGCATCTGCTCTCGTCAATCTCGACCCTCAAAAATTGTACCTCGATTTTCAAGCGACGTTGACGGGGCCTCGGTGTTTACTGGTACAAAAAGCAGAAATATTCCAGGGCAGACCTTTGTGTTTGGTATCAAAATACGCAGGCGACCGTGCACCGATTTCTCTTATGTAAATTGGCTCTGAAAAAGTGAACGAAATACTCCGCGGTGCCGTAGTTTCCTATACTGAAATTTATGGGAAAAGTTGCACTGAGGACAGCCAATCGACATGGTAAAAAAGCTTTGATTTTACCTTTATGTTGACCGGCGAAAGTAGTGAAATAAAAAAAAAAATAACTTCAAGCCAAAACTTGGCAAATTCTAATATGCTTGGTGTGACATAATTTTTGAATTATAAAATAAAAACAGAGCAACTTATTAACGCAATCGAAAACCTTTTTATGCTTCAAAGTTTTGTCCTTAATTAGGTGATCGTCAAAACTTTGTTTTGTCTCTGAAATTTAAAAAAATTATTTTAATCAAAAAATATTTAATTCCAATTCACAATTCAATCTAAATTTCAGCTCTTGACTGAAGTTAGATGAAGATGGAAATAATTTTAATGCTCCAATCGTTGAAAAAGGAAAAAGGCGATATAATATTTTGATATGTTAGTTGACAATAACATTGTCAACTGTAATATTGTCTAGAATTCTCTGTATTGTAAGACCTAACTGTATTGGTACATATGAATTTCATCTTTATTCATCTATTGTAAGGCATTATCGTATTGTTTCGTTCAACTGTCGTCTCAATATATCTTTTGTAAGACCATTATATTTATGCATACATGACTTCCTTGCATTAACACGCTGAAGGAAAAAGAATTTCTCGAGCAATCGTAACTTTCCATCAGAACGAATCCTACTCTGATATTACCTAGGCCTAATGAGGCCCACGTATCTCTTATATGTACATCATTATAACATATCTCTTCTAATAATTTATACGCCACCTGGATGTTATAACTTTTACATGTCAGCCGCAATTTTTATATGAGCAATCTAACTTCAGGCACTTATTTTACACCATTAGTAAAGCTCGTGCATGAGCGTTGGTCTGTATAAAAAATAACATATTTTGCTCCTGGGAAATTTGGAGCTTCATCTTCGATCTAAATCAGTTTGGTTATTTTGGTGAATTGATTTGGTGGATTTTTAGATGATAATGCAAACCAATTTTTCACCGAAAAACTCATGTTGTACTTTGAGAAAAACACGTTTTCCTTGAATGAGAAAAGATATCAAACACAGGAAGTTTGATCTCAGCAAATAATCAGTAAAAATTGGTTATTAATGTAAATCAATTTCCTGATAGAATTATGAATAAATGGCTTTTAAATTAAACAATGAGGTTAATACTCGAAATTATTTTTCCCGACAGCACTTCATTCTTTCCATACTAATGAAATATCATATCACTGAAATGTGAAATATCATATGAAATGAAGTATCATATCATTGAAATGAAATATCATATCATTGTAAAATATTTTATTTACCGGCAGAATAGCACCTCAGCACATAATAACTCTTCACGGCAATATCAAACTTTTCATAGTAATTTTAATCTTTAGTTGTTATCGTCCAATTGTTATTATGGCCATTAGTTCACAGAAATATTCGTGATGACAGAAAATCTTATGTTAATTTTAGATTCATGGGGTGGCATTTAAAGCGCGATGCTATGTTCGTTTAAACAAATTGTTCGTGGTTTGTATGTTAAAGGATGTTGGCATACTTTCTTGAGAGTATAGTGACCAATTGACTTGCCTTGAACTACATTTTATTGTGTTGGCATCAGCTCCCATTCATATTTAGCTCATATTTGAAAATTTTTTATTCAACAACGACCAGAATTTAGCAGCGGCCTCATCTGCGATCCGATTCGGTAGAAATGTCCATTCTGTGCAAGACTTTATTTGCCATTTATGCTAATGAGGGAAGCATTTCAGAACTGGCCCCATGCATAATTCCCGGCGGTGTCGGGAAAAAGCTCCCGGGTAGGAAACTCCGGCCGAGGAAAAATCTAACGAACACTTTTTGGAAGGAAGAAAGGAGACCTTGAAATGATAATGAGAAGAAAACTGAGAATTTTAAGAAGATATTAGAGTCCTTGTTCTAAAAACACACCAAACTCTAAGATCCAACTGCTAACAATTATGCGTTTTCATAAAACAATTTATAATCAATAAGTGGTTTGTTGACGAGAAAAAACACGTCTGGAAAACGATCAAATTATTTGCAAATAGCAAACTGAATTGAAAAAAAAATTCATTTTGAGGCCAATTTTTTGTTATAGATATATACGACTTTGCTTTATTCTCAAATAACAAAGTTCAGTATGATATGTGAAAAAACTCGCCGGCTTTTGGAGACAATAAAAATACAGATTTTTCGGGACGGTTGCTCCTGTCTGTAAAATAAAGAGAATGTTTAAAGAAATTGATTTATAAAACGCTGAATTATTCTTCATCTAAAGAGAATATAAAATTTTCTTCGACCATTTTATTGTATTTATCTTCTCGATCAGATTAAAATCAATCACATGTCCAGGTTAAGGGGATTTTCTGTTTCGTTAAAGGCGGAGGAAATCAATGTACCTTTTTCCAATATCAATGTGTGATAGAATGGAGAATCAGCTGTAGATGAAAGTAAAATTGAAAAACAGTAAAGCAAAACAACCATGAAAATATTAGTAACAACCATATAAATATAAATTGTTCACTGAATACTGATATAAAATTGTACACACAAATAAGGCGAAATAATCTCATCAAAAGCTTATGCCAAAAGTTAAATTCATGGGTGAATGCTCAAAGACTTAAGGTTGGATTCATTAAAACTTAAAGTTAACGCCCGAGGAATGAGTTGAAGAGAACTTCAATAATTCGAGAAGCGTACAGCCAGAGTCACGTCCGTCATATTTAACTGAGGCGCGTGATTGCGGAACCTGCACTTAAAACAGCAGAATAAGTTTTACGGTTCGTGCGATAGCCTCTTTTACGCGGACTCCTTTACTTGACAGTGATAAAACCGACGTCAAAAGGTCAGTGTAATTGGCCTTCAAACTCTGTACGGGGCGCGTCTAATTAGAAGGCGTTACAGAATTAGCTCTGGCATTGGTGTTGGTTGGGGCAATTGCCGAGCTTTACAGCGCGCTGAGGCCGCCTCAGTGAAGTGTTAACGACCTATTTACTAAACGGCTTGGCTTTCCAACGCTAAAAGACTGAACTGCACCAAGACGACCGACTAGGCGGGTTTAGACTAATAAAGAACAAAATTTTAAAATAGACTTGCAACTCACATGTCTCCGACTTTAGATCTAACATAAAATGGACAAAAACTAATGAAACTGCATTGTATATATGGATCGATGGACAGCGTAAACAGATATTGTGAAAAATGTTTTAATGAAATTTTAAAAAAATATCTGATTGAATTTTTGTTTTAAAAGAAGCCTCTCAAAGTATCGCTTCGAAACTAATATAGAATTAATTCCATTCTAATTCACTACAAATTAATATTAAATTCAAGTACTTTTGGCACGTTTTGTGTCATGCACACGCGCCGAATTACCCCACGTGAAAGGTCTCGAACCCGCAACCAAATGTCACAAATATTAATCTATCATATATTTATTAGGTGTTTCGTATGCCTGAACCCATGCAACGGAAGTATATATTGCCTGTCTGACGCTCAATTACGATCTCAATTGCACATGTATATTACTTCTGAAAGAAATTTAATTTTAGTGTTAGATTCATTAGCCATTGAAAGTTGGGAAATGAGATTTCTACTTTGGTAACGTATATATTTTAATAAAAAAATTCAATTCCCTCCAAGTTTATAAATTAGGCGTTCAGTGGGAGTTTCGTGCAAAATTTTGGTTGGAACGTGCCTTTTTTTTAATAAACATAAATTTATTTAGAAGCAATTAACTGTTTTTAGAAAGACAATTTTCTGTGGGATGGGATTCGGGATGATGGAACTTTGGGATGAATAGACCTTGGAAGACAGTATTCATTATGACGGCATTCGGGATGACGGTATTCAATATATCATGATTCTAAAATTGCTGGAATTTTCTATTCTGGGTAACACAGCGCTAACTTTGTGGTACATAGTATTTGTAATGATGTCAGGTTCAGTCATGGTTCATTGTTCCTTAAATTTAGTTGAGAATAAACTAGAAAACCTAATCTAGACAAAACGAATTGGTGAATCGTTGAGAGCAGAGAGACTTCGCTCTGCCCTGCTGAGACTGACAAATGACACGAATTAGTACACATTGAAATGAACAAGACTAGAAAATAATAACACAACAATCCATATTTACACGCATTAAAGGACAAGAAACTAAACGAAAATGCACTCGTATCCAAGAGTAGCGCACTGCAGCACATAATAGCTGAGTAGGCCTCGCAACAACACCAGAGACGTAGTGCTGTAAATAGACTGGCTAGGCATTACAACAAATACTGTTCCACGCAGTAGTGCGGATAATAAACCTACAAAATTTGCAACATATATAAAATTTAATTATTAACACTACTTAAATATAAAACTTAAATATTTATTAACACTAATTATATATAAAACCTTTAAATAACTTCGAAGAAATTGCATTTGCTTCTCAACATTCTGAATAAAATGTTTTGAAAATATCAATTTAATTGATCTTTATGGTGATTTGTAATGACTTTCGATTAGCGTTAAACAACTAAATTCAGCTTTGACCATGAATCATATTTCACCGTCCATCTCTGATGTATTTCTAACTTGTTGCAGAATCAACATGCATGTAAGGACAAGTAGCTTTTTACGTGTGTCTAAATTATGCATGCAAGGGAAAAGGGGAGTTTTCTCCTGGAAAGAACAAAGGCTTTGCATTTTCTTCGCTTTCCTTGATGAAATCAACGATAACAATGTTTTATAAGAACTTTAAAATTATAAGACATCTCCATTTAAGGAGACAATTATTACCATTATTAAAAATAAGTTGTAATTTTTTCTTCCCTGCAAAGCGTGCTTCTTAGTCCAAGTCCTACCTAACTGATGGAGTTTAAATAACTCCCTCAATGAGATCTGATATATTTTAGTGACTCTCAGAACTATGGCATCACCGTACGAGTGTCTATCAGATTATTTGGTAATAATTCACTAGCGATACTTTACTTTCAGGTGGCAAACAAAGATTTAATCGACTTCTATTTTACACATTAGAATTTCGAGACTGATTCTGCATATTAAATTGATGAACAAAACAAATAATTTCAAAACTAAAAAATTATGTCATTCTGCTTGATTGCAATTCGAATCAAATTATTCACTTATTTACACTACACATTGCAACCAACTAGTTTATATAAATATTTTAAAAAATTAACAATGAATCAGAGTTCGTACTGCCATTCAATGAAATTTTTAAAATGTAGTGATTGAAAAATTCGAAATCAGTGACAGACTTTGAGTGTAACACACGAGAAAGGAATATGACCGACATGCGTTGCGTTTGTATTGTTAAAATATTAATTAGCATCTGATAAATCAGTATGCTGAAAAATGATCGGCAAAACTTTTTGCATAGGACAACACGAGCAAATGACCAGCTGCTATCCTACAACAAATGGCCAAAGGCTTCAATTTCTAACGGCTTTCATTCAGTCGTCAAAAATTCTATGTTTTACGTACGGACGATTGATTTCGCAAAGCAGCCACTGACTAAACCATTCTAAACAGAAACGCTGCTGGAAATTCGCCAGAAGCGAGTTGGAATGTGTGCATTTGTTGCAAATGCTTATCCAAGCGGAGAAAAACTATCTAGTAAAGTCGGAGAATGCATTTCAACTCCTAATTCACGAAAAATGTATTTAGCACTTTGAAATGTGTTAGAAGGAAAGTCTAAATTCCTTACACTTGAATTTGTGATGGATTCAAATTAGCGATGTTTATAAAAATATTTCAAATATAGTATTTACAATACAAAATGAATCGGCGCAATGTACGAACGGGAAAAAAAAGATAACTCTTAAAATTTTCTAGCAGAAATTTCTTTATCGCATAAATTCAAAAGTTGATGTCTAATAGTTGAAGAAAAACAATGAAACTCCGCATCCTTACAAATTCAAGTGGAATGATTTTGCTCTAATTAGTAGCATCGCAATTAATTTTTCAACATTTTGGAGTGTCATTAGAAACAATATAAAATTGGGAGAATTAAATTATTTCATCAATAACATTCCCCTAATTAACTCTGAAATACATATCTCTAGTTTACAGGAATGCTTCTCCAAGATCTCGAGCTTATGAAAAAATTGGTGACTTTAAAGTGCAGCCTAATATTATGAATATGAATGGCGAAAAGTAGTTTATGGCAAAAATATTTGTCGTCTACAGAGCGTGTTGAATGTATAGCTTATGATATTAGCTTATGATATTATGTCGATCTAAGGATGACATCCTTGCTCGGCTGCGGTTTTCCTCGGTTCTTTTATATATACAGTTGTGCTCGGTGCGCATCAGCTTACGCCGGAATGACGTCACCTAACTTCTACAACCTGATTACCGAACACCGCGGCAAAAGCTACCGATCGGATCTTCTCCATTGCTAACCCGCCTCACTCTGTCGTGAGCCTTAACGCTGGACAATGCGACCGGCCGGTGTGGTTCGGATTTAAGGATTATCGGATTTAGGCTACATAATTTAAAACGGAAATCTTGTTTTAACGACGCTTGAAGTTTTTATCTTCGTTATCGTTATCGATAGATTTTTATGTTTGATTGTCGGGTTTTCGTTACTTAGGTTTCAATCTCTTCGTTAGCCTGGGTTTCTCCTGCTGATTGCACCTGTATTCTTTTTTGAACTGATGAAGGAGCTGATCTCTAAAAACGTTTACAGTGAGGATATGGTGAATTTACTTAGCGTTTTCTTTGCTTTTATATTCTAGGTGAATTGCTACATGTGCTCAGTACCAACACGTCGCACTGCTGCATCCTTTTGCCTAACCACACAGGAGCAAACAGTGCATCGCTCTTTGGTTAAAGTCTCACTCAATACTCATATCTCTGAGATTCTGTTGAACACTGGCATCACTTAGCCTTGCCTTCCTCTTGTCTCAGTTTCTCGTTTGCTTGTATTCAAGTTTACTGACACTAAAGTTGCTGGTTTGTTGAGTGCGACGATCAAGGCAATGTAGGATATGGCCCAAGTAGCTTCTTCATAGTCAGCTCCAACCGTAACTCAAATTTACGACCTGCCGAAGTGAGAGTTTGCATTCTCTTCACGACGGACGCTTAATTCGGCGACTGCCGCACGGCTCCCTGGCGGCTGTCGATCGAAACACAGAGAATTTTTTTGCATACTATCGTACGCGAGATATATATTTTTAAAAAATTTGCACGCGATGAGTTCAGTACTAGAGGCTGCCCTTACCAGCTTATCATGCGCATAAAATAAGATTATATTATCGGTTTTTCTCGCTAATTCTAAATAAACTATGAGCTGTTCAAGGGGATGCGGAATAGCGTACTACGAGTGGCTGAAAATCGAACGCTATCAAAATAATTAGTGTGCGGTTAGGTTGGTGATAAATTCGGTAGCTGAATTCAGGTCGTTTAATTCATGAGTAAAACACAGTACGTTATATATTACAGATTTTAAGGAAAATTTTACTGTATGGTACGCCCATTTTCTTCTTGATCAAACTGGTGGTCAGAAAACAAAATAACAACATCAATTTGTATGTCAAGCACGAACTTGCAATATTTGTCACTCAATAACATTTTATGAGAGTCGAATTAAACAAAAATGTTTTTTCGGTCTACCGCAAATAGGCATTAATTTTTCAGCGAAAATTTGATTCTTTATTTTTTTTCGCTTATACCTACGGCGACTCTCACGAGCCGCAGAGGACGAGATTACGAAATAATAATTAATTGTGTGTATATATCAATTAGATGTGAATATCATGACTATTTGTTATGCCTTACTTAGAAGTATGTGCAAAAAGACTGAAGCATTTAACTCCTTATCTTTCTTGAACGTAATATATGCTGCCAATGTCAGTGCTTTAAGGGAGGGTTTTTTTCAAAGGACTCAATTACTCTCCAAGCTCGAACCGATGTAGCGAAAGGGCCATTTTTTCACAAATGGTGATACAATTTCTGCATGTGACCCAGATATACCTTTCTCGGGGCCAACGTGGGTCGCGATGACCCAAACAGGGCAGAAAGTGGATCACTATTTGTAAAAAAGTCCCACACATTTTTTTGAGTGTGACTGGTCTCCAAAGAGTCAAGATTGTGACGATGTTGTCTGGTTGGTGGACGTGACGAAGCTTTAATTACTCGTAAAAACCAGCTATATAATACAATAACTCATAATGTATTATAATATGTCATAATATTATATAATGACTCATAATATGAAGTAATAACCCATTTTAAAATATTTATAATAACTCGTAATATGAAGTAATAACCATTTTAGAATATATATAATAACTCACAATATAACGGATAATAAGGACACGTCGCGAGGAAGCTTTGCTGCAATAACCATGAGGGCCGAAAAGCTTGCTTGGATTAAGTTTACATAAAACATGGCTGCTGGATTTCAACTCAATTCGATAACCTGAAAATCTTTACAATTTGTAATGTCAACACGTCGAGACTCCAGATTGAAACTAATTCCTTACCTCAGACCTCTTATGTAGTTACGATAACATATTTTTAATGAATGAGATCATAATCAAAACATAACGAACCAAAAATCTGCTTGCTACCGGCATAAGGACGTATCAGTGTTACGTCTGCTCTCTGCTCGCAGTGGATAAATTAATGCGTCACTATTGGGAAAAAATGACTGTTAGAAAAATTCCCGTTAACGGGATTACCGGCGTTTCAGTGGCCGGTCGGCACGTGAAAAGAAACACCGTGCGGCCGTTTTTATTCTAATTTAACACTAGAAATCCGTAAAAAATCTGATAAAAACGGCGAAACAGTTTATTTTCACGGGGCGACCGGCCACTAGAACGCCAGCGGGACCGTTTTGTTACCGTTTTTTCTCACAGTGTATCAGTGTTACGTCTGCTCTCTGCTCGCAGTGGATAAATTAGTGCGTCACTATTGGAACAACATGACTCAATATTTTTATCTGTATGTTGGCGTCAACGAGTGTATAAAATGCCCGATGTTGACCAAATATTAAATGGACAATGGAAGCAACACCTAGTGCTGAATATTTCATAAAACATAATTCACACCAGGAAAATAACTTTGAAACAACGTCAATTTCGTTGAAACAACATTTTTTCACCGCTATTTCAATGTGAGATGCCTGTTGGGAGCAGATCTCGCGTATAATAATTGGTAGGAGTAGCAGGAGATATTCCGGCGTCGTGTCACAGGCAAAAGTTTTTTCATTGCCACCGAACTTTTCTCACAAACTTTGTGGTCTTCAGTCGTGGCCGCTGGTCAACAACGTCTAGAACACTCAACAAAAATAAAAAGGGAAAAATATTATTTTGCAAAAAATAATAAAACTTGACTGTTGATTCGAGGGGACGTTTTATTTTCTTTTTTTATTCGCCAGCGAAAACGTGAAACAAAGGGTAGCTCTTGAAACTGATTTAAAAAGAACTATTTACTCAAAGTGATATCGTAGTTTTTTTTTGTTTCAAGTTTTTAAGCTGCGCTGCCGTGATGCTCAAGAAATATTATAGGGCAACATGGGGCAGCGCGCCCCCCCCCTTTTTTAAACTAAATTTTTGATGAAGTTTCAATTGATACGAGATGGTTCTTTGTTTTGTTAAAAGGTACAACCAATGAGGAATGTATGATGTGAATTAGACGCCTATATGTTCATTCAATTTTTAATGAAACACTGTTTTGTAAAAAGTGTCAAAATGGGCCCATTGCCCCACCCCTGGGGCAATGGGCCCATGGGCTTGGGGCAAGGCGCCCGCCCATGGTCCCTATACCACAAATGCATATTTTTCGTTTAAAAACGATGAAACAACACTTTGCAGTTAAAAATAAGAAAATGCAATAAAAAATATGACATTCACTCATTCATTAACAATTCAAAAAATCATATACTTGACTTGAAAAAAATATACTCTTGGCTTAAAAAATCTATTACTGACGTGAAGAAAAATATTTCATTGAAATAAAAATATATATCCTTGACTTGAAAATATATTCTTGCGATAAAAAATTCGTTCTTGACATGAAAAAATTTATCCTTGACTAGAAAAAATATATTTAGTTGATCAGAAAAAAACTTCGTTCCAGTTTCGTACATAATCCAGATATTATGTGCAGAGAATTCGTACCTAATCGTGATTTCAGCCAACACCATAAAAACTCTCATCAACTTTTGGCTCATTGGTGTTGACTGAAATCAACTTTTGGCAAGGCAAGAGTCAATAACTCAAAAAGTGGTCAGAAATACGCATAACTAGAAACTAAACCTTCTGTCTTGAGGCGGCAAATAAAAAATCATGCAATATGAAGGGTAATTTGTAATTCAAAAAGCTAGTCATAGTATGAAAAGGTCATTGAGACAAATCTAATGATGTATAACACAAGACTTCACCATGGGCGCTTTGCCCCGTGACACGCGTGGGCCCGTTGCCCCCACTAGGTATCATTTCAGTTTTTATCGTGTCAACATTTTATTTTAAAAGCTAATAATCTAAACTTGGTCTCAAAATTATCCCTACAAATATTACTTTGAAAAAATAATTCACAGTAATTTCAAAAGCTTCATCTATAGTAATCGAAAAAAACTTTATTTAGCGGCAAAAAAATTTTTATCTGGACTAAAACAGTTATTCGCAAAGAACTTAATAATGCAAACACTTAGCAAAACGTAAATCCGTACACTTCATCCCAGTGAAACTGTCGACCGGCGGTAGAGAACACGGACCAATATCTGCCATACTTAGCGAGAAACCCGCTATGGGCCCGTGACCCGCAGGGGGCTCGCTGCCCCATGTTACCCTACTGGTAGTAAATCTGATCAGAATTAGCAGAAAAGTAGTAATTCTGGGAAGTAATGTTGAGTATGAGTTAAAGAATATCAGGTCTGAGGTATATCAAAAGCTTTTAGCCTTACCGCGAGGGTGATACTTTAAGGTAATCGCATGTAATCCTTAAACTTAGTATAATGATGAAGAGTATACAGTAATGCCAAATAATACAACAATAATTGTAAAGTTTCACTCCAATATAAAGAATTTCATGCAATATATACTATAAAATTTCGACACAATGTATTCCAAATTTCTTACTCGCATTACACAATAATTCAGGTTTAACTTTTCTAGCCATTGAACCCTCTCGATCATTAGGTTCGAACCTCTGTAAGCTAAATTCAGTGCAATATGAGTTTTGATAGTCGACTAGGACGGTGACTCAAAACGAACATAGGGCTCGTGTCCTGCTGAGATCTCAATATCTAAAGGTAGCTAGCTTCATGACAATCTAATATAACTAAAGGTTTGTTTCAAAGTAAATGCATTGGCACTCTAGATATTCTCGATACGCGCTGAAGAGCCCGTATACAGTACAGGTTTTCCAGCGGCAACAAACGTGCTCTTAATCCGTTGTAGCTTGTTAATTCACGAGATAAAATTGCAAGATATTGCGTCTTGATACACATGTATTGTATTCTATCGTAATTAAAAATTTAAAGAACTGTTCTATACAGCCACGATGATACTTAAATGTGGGAATTCATTTAAAATAATATCCTTGCTCCTATTGTTTCAATGGAAATTCTACACGAGGTTACAGCCGGAATTGAAATTAAAATCATGTCCTGGTGATGCAATTTTCTTGCACCTGCTGTCGCAAATAATGGTCACCAACCAATGCCAATATCGCACCTTAAAGCGCCTAAATCGCATCTTAAAGCGCCTAAATCGCATCTTAAAGCACCTAAATTGCATCTTAAAGCGCCTAAATCGCATCTTAAAGCGCCGAAATCGCAACTTAAAGCGCCTAAATCACACCTTAATGCGCCTGCATCGAACCATAAATGCGCCTAAATCGAAAAATAATAGGAATTTTGGTGCAGCTTTCTTCAAGTTTTCAAATAATTTGGATTTGACAGCTCGAACATAAGGTTTTCTAGGGATTCATTAATTATTTCGGTGATCCGATCGAAGTGTCGAATAAAAATGGGCACCGCATGACGATGCTGGTGCAGGCTTGGGGCAGCTATAGCACTAACATTTAAACGCTTTTTAACGCTCGTTGAGTAATGGTGCGTATGAATTAGTATCAAAAGGAGAATAATGAAGAATGAAAATAGGAAGAGAAAATCGCGTTTCAAGACAATCTTGAACGATATCTGCGTCTGACAATCGCTCAAATGATATTTGTCTGATCTACCCCTTATATAACAAGAATCGGCAACAGGCCATAGGCCTATTTCTTCAGTGCCGACATTTCTATTCTATTCTATATCAAAATTTTCTCAGTTTCGGTAAAGAAAAACATAAACATTGACCGCACCGTCTAGGTTTCTGTGAGCGGTGCAAGCTTTGCCGCTCTGCGCAAAAATACCAGAAAAATGCCAGAAAAATATCAAAAAATACGAAAAAGCACCAAAAATACAAAAAAATACCAGAAAAATGCCAGAAAAATACCAAAAAATGCCAGAAAAGCACCAGAAAATACAAAAAAATACCAGAAAAATGCCAGAAAAGCACCAGAAAAATACCAGAAATGTACCAGAAAAATACCAGAAAAATACCAAAAAATACCAGAAAAAAATACCAAAAATAATTTCAAGCGACAAAAGTAGTCGATGGACTGATTTCTATCGATCTATTGTCTTATAAACAACCCACAGACGCCAAATTTACTCGTAGCCAACTCTAATGAGCTTCATCACTTTTCCTGGTTGACTTAATGTTCAATTTTATTACCAGAATGAAATAACACTAAAAAATAATCAATAATTTAAATAAAATACAGTCCAGAGGAAACTCACTCTTGCGTCTCCAGAAATAACGTAGCTAAATGCATTGCGTATCTTAACATCCTATGCAAAGATTTTTCTTTTGAAGGCGTCAAATAAGAACGAAGATAATTATTTTTATTGTAGCATGAGATACCGTCGGTAAGGTAGGATTCCAAAATAAAGGCCTGATTTGGATTCAATAGGAATAAAATATGATCAAGAAAACGAGTTAAAATCAACGGGTGAACGAAATTACACACATTCTCAATATATTATGCATATGTATATGTGCATATTACACATATAAACACCATTACACAATAATACATATTGCAAGTGACCATCATGAGGTGTAAAGCAATAAAAAATTGTGAGCCTTGCTGAGGCGTTCATAATGCAATTGTTCTTGCTGGAGAAGGGCCGAGGCTGTCGCTCACAGGAGCTTCTGCATGAATAAAATACCACCTGAAGGCTGCGTTTGCCAAGGCGAAATACACACAAATGCAGACTTTTGGGCACTAGCGCTGGTATTTTTTGGGCCAGTCAAAAAAAAAAAAAAAGCTCGCCTAATCCTACAGAATACAACTGAATTCTAAAAAACGCAGGTCCGAGATAACTGTTCAAAAGATCGAGGTAAACTGAAAACCTTCTGTTATTGAATTACGACCCTTATATGTACTTATTCAAATATTATTCACCAGGATAAGATATTGTTTGAATTTCCAGATATTAGATGGAAGAGTTGCTTGTTACTTGAAACCGAAATAAAATTGGAAAATGGACAATATAAAATTTTTTTAGTGGACGATAGCATAGCATTTATAAGCGAGCTGTTGGTAATGCAAACAGAAATGGGCAAGTATTTTACGGACGTGGCTGCTAGTGAACTGCTAGAGGTCACTGACCTAAATTTATATTCCATACTTCAGTTCTCATGCCAATTGAGAACTAAACTTCTCTCAATTGCCCCAAATTCTCTCAGTGTTATAAGTTGAGTGAAATTTCGAGTGGAATGGTGTTGTCAATCGCTTTCACTTTACCTCTCAGTAACGGCCAGGTGCAGAATGGGCGGCAAGTTTAACGTTTAAAGACTAGAAAATTATTCAGTTTTGAAAAGTTTGCATGCAGAGACTGGAATACGGACCTCTATGCATTTACAAGTGAAGCACTATAATGTGCGTCATCCGATTTCTCCGTGAATGCTTGACGTTGAATTCTTATAGTATGGCACCAAAAATTTATCAAAAATAATGAATATCATTGCTACAAAATTAAGCTGTTAAATATTTTGGTTCCGTGCAGTAAATACACATAAAATTGGGTAATGCTCAACATTTGATGGAAGTTGGATATTAATTCTCAATAATGAATTTTTTAATTCAATTAAAAATAGCTTTTGAAATAAAATTAAACCTTCAGCCAGTTCAGTAAATCGAATTAAAATTTACACGCAGATCGATATGGACTGGATAACAATAACAAAAACAATAGGATTGCGATAAATTCTTGCAATAGCTACAAAATATTTACGGCTGCATTCTACTATACTATAAGGCCTCAAGCGTTTCAGGTCGGATATTTTACGTCGCAGATCTCTAAATGAATTCAAGTTGTTTTTGATTGTTCAAAGGAAATACCGTTCATGTAAACTTGCAGTAATAATTACTTATACTATTATAAAATGTTGCGTAGCGTATATTAATCAGTAGATCCCTACTTCATTTTCATCACACAGTTTTTCAGACCCAATTCAATGCCGTTCATGCGGCGTGTTCAGTGTTCATCTTTCGTGAACCGAGAGAAATGAACGAGACTGTTTCTAAAAACGGTGCGTTTCATATGCCTATGCGTGGATCATCCTGATCCAGTTTGGCCCAGCAAAATGGGGTATCAGTGCTACGTGCAAAAAGTGTGTCATAATTTAGACAATATTACTCAGCAATTTTTCTAAGTGTATATTTAGCAATGAAATTAATAATAACTAAAATGAATTCCTTGCATAAATGAATCGAGTGATCAACGAACTCTTGGGAACTTTTTCTACGAACACACCACAGGCGGAGTGACCCCAACAAATGGCTCAGCCTAAGACCAAATAGGCCTAGTTTTTCTTGGGCTGCCACCAGGCGTGATCTGGAAGTAAGATAGCAAACCACTGATTGCAATAAAATAACAGATTTTAGCTGACTTTGCCCCAGCGGCAGAGTTTGTGTCACGCTCGAGGCTGCTTCATTGACCATGGAGGAAATTTCGCGCACTATCATCGGATGGATGTCCAGAAATTTTGTAAGAGTTTGTATTTCGCAAAGGCAAAGGTATATTCGTTAGATTTTTCTTTATATTTTTTTGGAAATTGTCTTACATTTTCAGCACTTTTTCGATCATTGTAAAATAAAATTTTTATAAATTCAAGTTCAGCAAAAGTCATCATAAAACCACCTGTTATTGAATTAAATGGACGGTCTTCACAAAACTACTCTCTGAATAAGGTAGAAATTACTAACCTTCTTGATACCATTACAATGTTATTCAATATTGTGCTTCAACAATCAAGCTGTTGTTGGAAATATCCTCAAGCATCATTGATGCTATATTGGTGCATCTGTCTTCCTCTATTTGAATCGTTAAAAAATGTTAGAGTACAACAATGTTCCTTTCTAGCTTGAAATTAATTAATAAAAGAATTAAAATAATCCAACACGAATATTTCAAAATCTCCCCAAAAATTATTTTTACGTTTAAAAAAACTGTAGAAAAACGAACGAGATTTAAATGTAAAATTTATTTTACGCTCTGAAAAATGTATTCATAATTCACGTACATCCAGCGAATTCCAGACTAAACAGAAGATTTTTATAAAATTTAATTTTCGTATTTTTTCATCATAGATTCAATTAATAATTGGTAAATAATACAATAGCCTGGCCTTGTACCTGATGCATTGCACTTTGTTCAAGCGCACTGTCTTCAACTTGCAATGCTAAGCAGGTGCACGAATGGGCTGAGGAAAGAAATGTCCTCGCCGTAAAATTCAAATCTTGCAATAAGGACCGGACGTATTTTTTTCTAGCTGGCGATTTGCTCTGAACCTTCTTTGAAAAGCTATAGCATTGCGAAGGCTACTTTCCAGCTCTCGAGAGAGAGCGAAGGCTACATTTGTAGAGGATGAAGGAAAAAAGCAGAGGGCAAACAGATGAAGAGGACAGTTGAGCCAATTACTAAATAAGTATATTTAGAATGCCACGGGAAAATAAACTCTGATCTTACAACAAATTTATCCAAAGTAAAACTTTGTCGCGTATTTTTAGTTTAAATTTTAAATTATTACCGTTGAAGTATGGGCTTGGAGGTCTTTAGCTTCGATACTTTTGGTCGGAGTATCAATACTTAGATTTTTTCCAGTGTGATACAGAATATCTGGTGATGTTTCCAATGGGAAAAGAATTAGGCAATTAATCTATTATCGAAACTCTCGTTTCGTTAAAAAACTCAAAAACACTAACCAGCAATCATTATTAAAAATATTGAAGCCCTGATGCGATTTTTTTCCGTATATAAGTTTTTTTGTTTTGCTCGATCGTTATTTTATAATTAACATACCTTGACAAAATTAATCAAAATTGTTTACTAATGACCACGCCGATGTTGAAAGAATCTTTTAGCTCATCCGTATAACAATACAATCCTCGTAATACTTTGGCAAATAACACAATATTGTCAGAGCCCACATATAATACAAAATTGTATATTCTCCTCACGTCACTGAAATAACACTTCAGCACGAGCCTCTGAAAATCATAGTCACTAAAACTTCAGCGGGGCGGTTAAATAAATCGACGTGCTGAATTAATGAAGCCATCAGCATTCAGCGCCGCGCTCTCCCATCTCAGCGCCAGATTGAGCTACGTTCAAACTTATCAACATACCAGAGTTACGGCCGCGAAATTTGTTTGCTTTTAGTTGTCTGTGTTATCCTAGAATATGCGCGTGATGTGTTTACGGTTATTAAGGGATTGTGGTTTACGAGAAATTCAATAAAACTTCATTAATGGGTTGCACAAGTCTGCATTATAATGATCGAGGTAACTAAAAAAATCTTTGAATATGTCACGTCCTAGGATATAATTGTGACCTTCTAGGTGATAATTATATCAACATTAGTAACAATTAACCTTAATTCCCATAATAATGTTTTTACCTCAAACTCTCAAATTCAGATCCATTTTTACAGATTTAAGCATTGAAAATAATAAATTTATTACTGAAATAATACAATCTAATAATTAAAATAGCGCCATAATTTGTAGGAATATTTTTTTTTGCTTCTTTCAACTGAAAAATAAATAAAACTGGAAGATGATGCCTCGAGTTGTGCCATCATCAAAATCACATCAACCCAGTATATTGTGCCCTCACCAAAGTCACATCAACCCAGTATATTGGCATCTACTGGGCGACATTTACAGATGAGTTGCGAATTTCTGTCGCGGCGATCGATGATGCCAAATATTGCGTCTGCTTGCGCGTGTTCGCTCCATTACGCGTTCAAAAGGCGACGCTCGACGCGCAAAACTTTGATCAAAGAACGCCGGAGCTCCGGCAAACTGCCGACGTAAATTTCATGGTAGTCAACCGTCGCTGAAATGCGACCGTGGCCATTCAAATGACAACAGTGTTATGTCATTCAAATGACAACTGTGTTATGCCAGTCAAATGACAACTGTGTTATGTCATTCAAATGACAACTGTGTTATGCCATTCAAATGGCAACTGTGTTATGCTTTTCAAATAAAAACTGTCTCATTCCTTTCAAATGGCAACTGTGTTATGCCTTTCGAGTGACAACTGTGTTATGCAATTCAAATAAAAACTGTCTTATGCCTTTCAAATGGCAACTGTGTTATGCCTTTCAAATGACAACTGTATTGTGTCATTCAAATAACAACTGTATTATGCCATTCAACCGATAACTGTGTTATGGCATTCATATAACAACTGTGTTATGCCTTTCAAATGGCAACTTGTGTTCCTGACTGTACGTCGATTAGACTCGGTTCCGGTCCATCTTTGTATACATTTTCCACGCTGATATATCATGACACAATTTGTTTATTAAGGCGTTGTTAAGTTAGTTTAGCAGAGATCAGGCAGTGAATTTAGCATAGCCTTAGATTGCTCTTATTCAGTGTATTCCTGATCTCATTGGGAGTTTTTGCTGAGGTACTGAGCGGTGTGTGCTGGTACAAATATGAGTGTGTTTGACGTGCTCTGGTGAGTCAGAATTGTATCATTTCATGCTCAAGCGAGCCGGGTCATTTCTTGCTCAAGCGAGCCGGAAGATCATTATTTTAATGATGCAGGAATTCAATCCTCTGTAGCAGTACACGTTTCAATATTGCAGCTCTTTTCCAATAAGCTTCTTTACGTTATAAAATATCCTCCGTTGCTGTGGTATGAGGATTGGGGCAACTAAATGGGTCAATTTTATCGGGAATATCTGGCTTATTAACGAAATTAAAGTCAGTGTCTGCACTAAAGAAATTATATAAAACTAATTCTACAAATTCATCCTATAGATGACATCATTTACGGAAAGTAACCGTAGTAATTGAAGCTATGATCAGGAACCCATGATACAGTTAACATTTGCAAAAATATAAATTTTCCTACTGTCGTGTCCTTTTCAGAGGCTGGCAGACAAGGAAGCAGACAAGAGAGGCAGCGCGTTATTTAGCAGCGTCGTGCCGTTGCCGTTCTGTCAAGTTTGCTCATAAATTAAAGGGAATGGGACCGCTGCCGGGGAGTTTTTAAGAGGTTAAATTAATAAATAGCTCTCAAGTTTACGAGGTTAAATTAATAAATAGCTCTCAAGTTTACGAGGTTAAAGTAATTAATAGCTCTCAAGTTTACGAGGTTAAATTAATAAATAGCTCTCAAGTCTACGAGGTTAAGTTAATAAATAGCTCTCAAGTTTACGAGGCTGAGTTAACAAATATCTCTCAAGTTTACGAGGCTGAGTTAATAAATAGCTCTCAAGTTTACGAGGCTGAGTTAACAAATATCTCTCAAGTTTACGAGGCTGAGTTAATAAATAGCTCTCAAGTTTACGAGGCTGAGTTAACAAATAGCTGTCAAGTTTTGCTCGAGCTCTGCTGAAACGCGCTCTACAACAACGAAGAATCCATGCATCGCTGACTTGGAAAAAAATATTTGTTTATAGGCTAAGTTTATCTGTCAATTACCATGAGAAACGCGCATGGAAGAATCCTACCGTACATGAGTCCATGAACGCGTTTCTTTAACGTACTTCATGGATTTGGGGATTTTTTAGACTAATTAATTTATTGACTATGTTTAACGTTGTCATTTGCTCCCAAAATCAGCCGAATTAGTCCATTGTTGGCTTTTGTTTTCCATTTATCCATTATTTCCGTTTTCGTTACATTGCAAGAAGTGTTCACAATATAAAAGTAATTCTTGCATTAGTTCTTGCCAGTCCATCTTTCAGTTCTTTAGGTTCCGTGTTTTTACTAAGAAATTAAATTTTAAATACCAGCTTCCGCATATTTTGTCATCTATTTTAACATGCAATGTTACGTCCAGGCCAGTTCCCACAAACGATGTGAGGACTGATTAAATTAAATTAATAGTGGAAAATTTTACTCACAACTGTCAGATAACGGAATCACTTGTGGTTCATTACTCGCTTGTGACTTACTTTTGGTTCGTGACTCTATTTTGGTTCGTGACTCACTTCTGGTTTATGACTTACTTTTGGTTCGTGACTCACTTATGGTTTATGACTTACTTTTGGTTCGTGACTTACTTTTGTTTCGTGACTTACATTTGGCACTTATCACTTCTGGTGTATGACTTATTTCATTGAGTTACGGTTAGCCAGCTTGAGGAGCGATATTTTTCATAAGTAAAAAGTTTGAGGTTAGTGATAGTAAGATAGTGAATAATGAACTGTGCGTTGTACTGAGTTAATAAACACACTGAATATACAGCCACGAAATACGGGCGCTTTAATCAACCCACGGAGTTTTACTTGCATATTCATTGCTCGACTACACAGTCGATCAATCCTCAACTTGAGGAACTTTACAGCGAATAATGTATAGTATTTTCAAATTTTAATGTTAACCTCGGTCATTGCACACTAAACTTTCTGATGAGGACGCGTGATGTTCAACAAACCAACTTTCGTAGTCACAAAAATCGCCTTATAACCAAATTAAACTTCACGAAGCTGGTGCTCATCCATCAGACTAACTTCATTAATTGTAGAATTCCTAAGTCGAAAACGGCTCAACAATTTATTTCCCAAGAACGCCTGAAGATTGGATTTGTTTCAAATACACAATTCACGGCACAGCGCTCCTGCAACATTCATGTCTGCATTCTAAAAATGTAAATATTTCAGTTTACTTGCATTAGGACTGGATTAAGTCTAGTGTAATTGGGCAGACTTGGACAGCGGATATCCAAGACGGTGGACACTTTAGGATATTATGCACATCCCTAGCCAATCAACTAAGTGGACGGCACGCGTGAGCCGAAGAGAAATCGGGCAAATTTTCGGAAATTGGGCAAATTTCCGAATTGAACGGTTTAAATCAGGCATTTTTGGCTGCTTGCGCTCGCTGCCACTGCTATTGGTTGAAATACATTATCTCTCTCATTTGATATAGGAAAGTGAAGGATTCAAATATAACGACTACATTCTTCCATTTATGCATTTCCGATTCTCTTCTCCAGTGGCTCAATCAGCCCACACTCTCTACCAATCGCTCGAGCATGTTTACGTTAAGCCATGAGCATTACATGTAATAAATAATTTATTTTCCCATTAAGCAATTACTGATTTTTTTTTTTTGCTTCGCATAGCTTTAGTGGTCAAGCATTGACTGGTCATGCGTCCTGTGATGGACGAACGATTCTGCTTGACGACTTTTCCCATATTCAGTGCTATAGAGTCAGGAGCAGACAACAGGACGGGGACACGAGGTACCCAACGTACTATACAGATGATAATAAATATTTGGCCAATTCTGCTGGTTCCAGTGCCGCTGAGAGGCTGGTGAAAATAAAGTCAGGAAGGAGATTCTAACCAGATGCTGATCCAGATCGGGTTGTTGTTGGTTGATGAAGACGGAATATTATCAAGTAGAGCGAAATGACCGGAAAAATCTCAATTTGTGCAATAACCAGAGATGTGTCAGGCACTCATGTTATACATAGTTATTTACGTCACCACTCCTACCAATGCCACTGATTACGTACGTCACCTATAGAAACGCAACAATAGCGCTGGTATGTCAATGCACTGATAGAGTCAGTCCCAACGAGCCACAAATATAGTTAATATTAAGGACAACTGGCTCTCACTACCTTCTGCATTAGAAGAACTCGGACATTGATAACGAACCTGGTCCTATAACTATTATTAGAAACTAGTGCCAACTTAGCAGCCTGGGATAAGTGCCCACGATGCTACAAAGTTTAAATTTCTTATAGCCTCAGTTTAGAGTTCGACACTTTTTGGAATTTAGTGGAAAGTGCAAAGAAACTTAACCAAATTAGGCCCTCTAGTTCGGAGAGACCCAGCAGTGCTTGGTCGAACAATTCAGAAGCCTCGCCACGTTCAATAAATGCAGGTGAGCGATGAATGATGGTTCAACGCAGGCCGTGAATGATGGTTCAACGCAGGCAGTGAATGATGGTTCAACGCAGGCTGTGAATGATGGTTCAACGCAGGCTGTGAATGATGGTTCAACGCAGGCTGTGAATGATGGGTGCTGTTATCCCCAAACCAAATGAGTCAGTTTCAACAGCCACAAACAAATGTACGTTCCAAAAATTTAGAATAAATTGTTATTATATTCTGCCAGAAAAAAAAAACATATTATGAGTTAAACTTTTAAAATGAATAAGCCTCTGAATAAGTCTTCGTAAAATTAAATTCCACAATCAACCATAATAATTTTTTTCAGAATTATTGTTATAGAACACAGGTTTTAATGTGTTTCAAATAAATTAAGGCATTCAGCGCTGTAAAATCTTTGTTTACTGCAGATTTTGTTCTCTAGAATCACTGAAGGCTTCACAAAAATCACTGAGCTACATTTTTATTTCTAATCATCAAGAGTTAACTTTTCGAGTCTCGCTCCTGAGTTCTAAGTGGCAAGAAAGACTTTAATATACTGCATTGAAGTACTGAGCGAAAACTTGCTTCTGGCGAATGTTTTTTTTTTCATAAATAACTTTTTCCCTTTGGTACCAGTTAAAATCAACCAAAGCTACCTTGGTCTAGTTATTTTACTCGGATTGCTCAGGTTTTCATGACAAGTTTTAAACAAACAAAATAAATTTTCTACTCGTGCTTAAGTGAGGATAAAATTTTGTTTAATTAAAAACGTTTATTTCGTCTAAAGTTTAGAGGAAAGTTTATAAGTTTATAAAGCAGGAGCATTGATTTCAGAGCATTAATTGCAAATTAACAACGTTGCAAAGAAGTAAATAAATTTGAATGGGAAGCCTAATTATTATGTCAAGGAATAAACATCAGAAATTTTCTGTAATTTGGGCAATTTGAGATCGATCTCGTTCTACTGGGAGCGTCTGGACAAAAAAAAACTTTTTTATTTACGGACGGATCATTTTGAAGCATGATACACCTATGTAAAACCAAAATCTGAGACTTTGAGACTTATTTGTTCATTTAAATTTTTAGAAAAAAATTAAAGCAATCGTGAAATTAAGAAAAAACGGCAAAAAGGGGAGATACTCCCCATTCAATTAACGTGCTCCATCATCGAGAGGCATATCATCTGACTCGTATGGACCATATTTAGCGATTTATTAACTACTTTTTCATAATTATTTTAATTTGTGGGGGGGGGGATTTTTTATTTTTCCAATATATGCTCATCCCCCCGATTTTTCGATATATATTGTTTAGGGGAGCCAATTAAATAAGTAAAATTTATCGAAAAAAGGAGAAAATTCTAAAGAAATTGTTGAAATTGCATCCCCAGCTTCCCCATTGCCAATTACTCGCATTGAGGATAAAATCGCGCATCTTCAGATTTATTATTTTCCAGTTTAATGCGAATAATATGCTATAAAATGTAGATTTTCCTGATATGCATATATATTCTAAAAATTGTCATTTATAAAAGTTCAGATCAGCCTTATGCAAAAAATATTGCATGTACATCCATTATTGTTGCTTCATTGAACGCGTATTATTTGCAGCCTTCAAATGTGTGCAAACACTTTGCAATTAACGCGAATGATGAGCTATAAGTATAAATACAGATTTAATTAAAGAAATATTCATAAGCAATAGTTATAAAATATTAATTTAATAAAAGTTTAAACCGGCCTCACGAAAGAGCCATGAAAGCTACCTCATCGCGGTTTGTTGCAGCCTCTTTGTAGTAATTCTCCCTACAAAATGAGGTGAAAATAAAAATAATAATGATGTAATAAAAAATGTATATAAAAAACAACATAAAATGCAATTCTATTTTTTATTCAGGTGCTGCTCGTAATTTTGATAACTACGAACTCCTGAAAATTCCACCAATTTGATGCGTAATGCAAATGAATATTTTGATCGGTTGTGACAGTAACAACTGAATTTAAAATGAAAATCAACAAAATATTTTGTTGCTTTGCGACAGTAACTCAGCTAAATTTGGTGCGAAATGCCATTGAATAGTTAGATATATGGTTGTGGCAGTAACTGAATTAAATTTGAAGCGAAATGCCATATAATATAATGGGTTGTGACAATAAATCAACTAAATTTGAAGCGAAATGCGATTGAATATTTCGATTGGTTGTGACAGTAACTCAACTAAATTTGAAACGAAGATCAACGAAATATTTCGTTGGGTGGTGACGGCAATTCAACTAAATTTGTTGCACATTGCATTTAATATTACGATAGGCTGTGGCAGTAAAAAAACTGAATTTGAAATGAAATACCTCTGAATATTTCGCTGAGGTGTGAAAGTAATTCAACTAAATTTAAAGTGTAATCCCATTGAATATTTCGATGAGATATGACAGTAACTCAGTTAAATTTGAAGCGAAATACCATTGAATATTATATTTTGCGGTAAAAATTACTCATAATCCAAGCTCCGCATGGCTCAGGATTAGCAAATGCTTATAGTTGATCGGTTTTCGGCCTACAGTTATGTAATATGCTAACATGACTTATTTCCAAGCGTTGCTTACATGTATGCCGATATTTTATTGTGGTCCTACTTCGATACTCAGCTCCATCATTACTAACATAAGATATTCTCGGAACATGGCTGTTGAAATGGATTACAGATTTAAAAGCAAATAAATGTCAAGATAATTCTATTTAATGTTAGTGGAAATGTAGCGAATTTAATTACCATTTTCTTTGTACTTGAATAATTTCTTAATATGCAATATGATCAAACTAATTTTTTGAGAATTTGATATGGAATGCATGATTGCTAGGGCCACAATGAGGATTATGCGGAATGAAGATCGATGAAAATTGCACTCGAAAAAAGTTATTACACAAATACTATATTTATAAGTTGAAGAAAAAACGGCTTTGAAGCATAATTTGCGCGAAGAAAATAAGTAATACTGACTACGGGGGAGAGAGGAGGTGTCGTAGAAATCATGGGATGAAATTGAATGCGTCGAAGAGAGACCAGCGCTTGAATTTACTTGAATTTTTACACTGGAGACAGGCGACACAACACAGGGTTTTTTTTATAAAACTAGGTTGAAAAGAAAAATTAGCCAGAAAAATTAATACTACTCCGTTTTTTGTCATCTTTATTTGCTTAGAAAGAGCTTATAAGCATAATTTACCTTGGTTAAATGAAGAAAATGATGGTGACATACGCGATATATCACAGATGGTGCTACACACCATGCATCACAGATGGTGCTACACACCACGCATCACAGATGGTGCTACACACGATGCATCACAGATGGTGCTACCAGTTCTCACCATCATCACAGTGTGGGGGTATGGGGGGCTGTGTGCAGATGGCCGGCGCCCCATTATCAGATTGCAGGGCGCCGCCCCCCTCCGCGATATTGTGCCAGCAGCGCCCGTTATCCTGAACGTCGCTTCTGCCTTAATGAAATACTGATGAGAACTGCTGTTGTTTTGTCCTGAGAACCTCTATTGTTTTGTCCTGAGAACCTCTGTTGTTTCGCCCTGAGAAGCTCTGTTATTTCGTCCTCAAAATCTCTCTTGTTTTGTCCTGAGAACCTCTCTTGTTTTGTCCTGAGAACCTCTGTTGTTTCGTCCTGAGAACCTCTGTTGTTTCGCCCTGAGAACCTCTGTTGTTTCGTCCTGAGAACCACTTTTGTTTTGCCCTGAGAACCTCTATTGTTTTGTCCTGAGAACCTCTGTTGATTCGCCCTGAGAACCTCTGTTCTTTCACCCTGAGAACCTCTGTTGTTTCGCCCTGAGAACCTCTATTGTTTNCCCTGAGAACCTATGTTGTTTCGCCCTGAGAACCTCTGTTGTTTCGCCCTGAGAACCTATGTTGTTTCGCCCTGAGAACCTCTGTTGTTTCGCCCTGAGAACCTATGTTGTTTCGCCCTGAGAACCTATGTTGTTTCGCCCTGAGAAGCTCTGTTATTTCGCGCATGGAAAAACAATTTTGCCTTGAGCATCTGTGTTGTTGTGCGCCTATAACCTGTGTTTCACGCTTTTAGTCCTCGGTTTACAAGAAAATTCTGGATTTGCCCTTCAATTTTTTTGCGTTGAAAACCTGGTCTTGGGCTGAGAACCTGGTCTTGGGCTAAGAACCTGGTCTTGGGCTGAGAACCTGGTCTTGGGCTGAGAACCTGGTCTTGGGCTGAGAACCTGGTCTTGGTCTGAGAACCTGGTCTTGGGCTGAGAACCTGGTATCATGGGCTGAGAACCTGGTCTTGGGCTGAGAACCTGGTCTTGGGCTGACAACATGGTCTTGGGCTGAGAACCTGGTCTTGGTCTGAGAACCTGGTCTTGGGCTGAGAACCTGGTATTGGGCTGAGAACCTGGTCTTGGGCTGAGAACCCGTGGTTCAGGCATGGCACAGAGATTCTGCAAGACAAAAACAATTTTCCTTTCAGTCTACGTTCTAATTTTGTGCCGTCTAGTTCTGCCATATTTTCTTATTAACGGCTGTAAGTAATCTCGCGTAGGTCATGCTTTTCTCCTATGAATTTAAAAATACAATTCCTTGCTTATGACTAATTGAAACTAGTAGTTATTTCTTTTCTTCTTACTATATACCTAGGCATCTTTATTAATAGGGATTTATCCTGGTTTAATATACTATAATAATTCCATTGATATTGTGAATGGAATGAAAAATGATCAGGAAAATAACTACTCCGAACATCAGTTTCATTTTCAATGATTTTTTGCGCAATCAATGGCAAGCTGAATGCGAAAAAATTCATGTTGTCGATCTCAAGTCGACTTAGATGCATTATCAAATTTTCGTCAGCTTCCTAATTATAAGGATGAATTGAATGAAGTATGATTTTCTTGCCATTTGTAAAATGCGTCAAATTAAAAATTGCAAAATCATGCAATTCAAATTTCAAATTTTGTGCTCAAGTTCTCAATCGTTGTAAAGCTTTTAAACGGATATTCTACAAATGCTCTCACCATCTCCGAGATAATTGAAATTCAACCCAGCCACATCCATTTTTTTGGAAATATAAATTTTAAAAAATATTCTTAAGTGTTTTATTTGAAACGGTATCTAAGCTTCATCACTCTATTCGCAGATCTCATAAATGATCAAATTCTATTCTCAGATTTCAGCGTGCGATTTATTTTCCGAAAATATTTTTTCAACAGTTGTGAAGCATTTATATGTCTTTCCATTGAAACCATAGTCAAGGTATCAAATCTGTACAATCGGCTGGTGGTTAATAGTTGGCATGTAACTATTTACCTGTCAAGAACTAAAATTAAAAGCCGATGTATATAAAAAGAAGAGAACAAAGTTCTTAAAACAAGAAGATTGTTAATTTGAAATACAAAATTTGAATCTTTTTAGCGCCAACCAGTCAAGAACATACTTTTATTTTTTAGTAAATGAAAAGTTTATGCCAGGTTTTGTTATAAAAATATCTCATGGCACTAACCTAAACCGCTCCATTTAGCTACTCAAAGCTTTTCATAATGAAGTCCTGAAATGCCATCAGTGTTGCAGGCAACTTTATTGTCAACTTGTATCGCTGCACAATTAGATTGCGTGCCGAACATTACACCGCGCAGGCGACGTTCGCTTTTATTATTGGGCAGCTGATCGTGTTTGCCGTGAAATAGTGAGTGATGTTATGTTAAATTCAAAACAAACAACAATAATTTTGAGTTTGGATTTGATTATGGTAACGTCTCTGTTGGAAAATATTCATGTAATAAAATGAATATGAAATAGCATTTGGCTTTGATCTATAAAACAGCATCACCAACATCGTGTGATTAAAATCACACGTCTAACAGAATTTCGAAATTAGCGAACCGAAAATAAATTAATTTTGTTTGAAAACTAGAATAAGAATATGCTTTTGTGCAACATGAAGACTCTAATATTAAATGTTAACATGAAAATTAAAAAATTAAGCGATTACTCCACTGTCCCAATCAATCTTTTTTAAATCTTAATGACTAAAAATATTTAATAAGTCTGTACGTCCACCGAGAAAAATAATATGCCAACCATGTTCGTGTTATTTGTATTTCGTTTAATTTTGTCAATAATGCTATTTCTTTGCATGAAAAAATTCGATGAAAGACGATACATTTTCCCTGTACGATACTCGTGCGATGTGAACATAACCTGATGCATCAAGAATTTATTTGCTAATCTGTCTCAGTCTAATTAGTTAATTTTGCATCCACTAAAAATATTCCGTTCTTGTCTTCTCACACAATTGGATGATAATTAAATGCTAACATTACGAAGATTTTCTCATTTCAATTATCGATGAACTTATTATTAATGTTAATCCCTTTACGAAATCATTCCGATGTCTTCTGTCTCTGAAATAACAAAGAATGTCAATTATTATTACTGCTTAGCAAAAGAATGTTGCATCATATAAAATTATTATACGAAAAATATTGCAACAAATTTTATCCAATATTTCAGTAATTCCTTGGCAAAACAACGGTGCCGAAGCCCGCCTCATCCCTGTCAAAATGAGAACAATGAAGTAAGCTGAAGAACTAAGAACAGACGCAATCACAACCAAGATTGTTTGCTGATAAAATGAAGCCTGGGGGATAACGGCAGAGAGCTGCGGTGCGACTGAGTATTGCAAGCACGAATTTAGCAAATAATTATAATATAATATATTATATATAATTTAAAGTTATAATTATATATGATATTATACTGTATATGGTGATTCACAACACCAACAAGAATTAATGTCAAATGTGGTAGAAAAAGTGACGCGAAAAAGTGACGCAATTTTTTAAATACAGAACAAGCAACGAGCTAACGTAGCAGTGATTTGTCTTCCTGCCGTTCTAAACTGTATCAGGATGACCCACATGAGCGTAAAAAGTGCACCACTACTTGGACAGGCTATTTTATTTCTTTGAGTGCTCACAGTTTTCCTATCTCACGGAGGAGGATATTTCAGTTGGAATAAATATATCGTGGATGAGAAATTAGATCCTCATCATTATCAAAAACTTCTCCTTCAATAAAGAATACAGTGCGTTATTGTGCGTCATTGTGATTATATAAGCAACATAGAGAAAATTTAAATCCTGATTCATTGTTTCTCAGATGATGCAATAACTTGGCAAAAAATAGAGAACGAAATTCAAGAAAACAAAAGTATATTATTATGAATTTAAACAGGAAAAGGAAAGTATGATGCTTATAAAATTACATTAGATTGCTGGTTTTCGCAATGCTGACGTAATAAATCCGGCTATAAAGGCCAGAGTATGTATTTTCTTTGAATACATGTCATTTTCATCTTAATTTATCAATCACATTTACTCGCGTCTAATATTTGTTCATAATTAGGCGATAAGAAAATCCCATTTTTGGATCTAGGTTTAAAAATCTGAATTAATTAGTATCGAAGAAATACATTTTCTGATTAGTTATGCGAGATGTCACTAGATTCAAAATAAGACTTTTTGAGCTCGCATTTAAGTAAATGCCGTTTAATATATAAAATATGATAATTAATAATATTCATAATAATTGCTTATTATGAAAGGGAAATTATTTTATGTTGTAACACAAAATATATATGTAACAAAATATATATATATATATATATAAAGATCTATGATCTTTATATATATATAAAGATCATAGTATATATGATATATACTTGCATATAAAGATCATTTTATTATTATAAACTGGGATTTTTATGAGCTTAGATGCATGGTGAGTCCTAATTTTTGCAGTCTGCTAGACAATTGATTATCATTATCCTAATCATGCCTACATTATCATATAATTAAAAAATCGACACTAATTTTTACCTCGATGTCATTTCAAATGTATAAACTACTTCTATATGCTTCATTTTAATTGCGAAGCATAAAGACGATCGACAAAATAATCGATAAAACTGTCGAATTTACAATCTTCCCCTATCCCCGAGTTGCAAAACTTTGATCCAATAAAGTTCGAAGCAAGCTTACAAATATGTATTTTAAGTTAACGCCGGCACAAAAATATGTCCCGATAATAACATGAAGTTATTTTTCGATACCTGGCTATGCGATCATTTAAGTTATTTAGCTTTAAAAGTTGTTTTGCTGAGTATGAACGAAACTTGAAGTAAGGCCGGTATCGCGGATACATGACAACACTGACCGCAAAGTACGGTCAGAATCGGCGATACTTGAAATCGCTTCGCTCGCGGCAGCTCTTAA
This sequence comes from Hyalella azteca, assembly GCF_000764305.2. Lineage (NCBI taxonomy): Eukaryota > Metazoa > Arthropoda > Malacostraca > Amphipoda > Hyalellidae > Hyalella > Hyalella azteca. Next base: position 53 of record NW_025937552.1, on the reverse strand, counting down.
GACTCTGAACCAACCATACGCTGCCTCTCGCTGCACTCAGAGAAATACGCGAG
>NW_025937551.1:17993-72787 GCF_000764305.2 Hyalella azteca | reverse complement strand
CGTGGTGTTGGTGTTGATGCCCCTCGTGGTGTTGGTGTTGTTACCCCTCGTAGGTGTTGGGCTGTTGTTGCCCCTCGTAGGTGTTGGGGTGGTGACAGCCCTCGTGGGTGTTGAGGTGTTGTTGCCCCTCGTGGGTGTTAGGATGGTGTTACCTCCCGTGGATGTTGATTATTTCTTCAGCATATCATCTGTTCCTATTATCTGTTCAGCCTGTAATTTGTTCTTCCTATCATCTGTTTTGCCATTATTCATTATTTTTACAGTATATATAATTTAAACATAATGGATTTCTCATTCAGATTTGCTGCTGCTGCTTTTTTCTTTGTCATTGCCAAACTTGCTAAAATTAATTTTTTACATATTCTTAACATTGTTTAAATTCAGATTTGATGATATACGTAGAAAGATGTTATTGTATGATGAGGCAAATAGTGCAAATATGAAAAATTAGTTTAATGGTATTATATGGTTATTAGTGTAAATTGATACTAAAACTTTGATGATTTCAGGTGAGCATCAATGCCTGGTTTTGGTCTGCTGTGTTCCATGCTCGGGATCTGGTCTTCACTGAACGACTTGACTATTTCTCAGCACTGTCCATGGTGCTGTACAGTCTGTATGCACTGTGCATCAGGTGTGTGGCAGCTGTACAGTCTGTATGCACNGAACCAACACCAGGGGCCACAGCTATAAACTAAAAAAACTGCGGTTCAACTTATCCACGCGACAACATTTCTTCTCGCTTCGAGTCACTGACATGTGGAACAGCCTCCCTGAAGATATTGTTGACGCTCCGAGTATGAACGCGTTCAAGAACAGACTAGATAAGGCCAGGCCATGCATGAGCATATGTTCAGTCTTAAAATGCCTCGTACCCTACGGAACAACTGATATCTAGAAGCGATTTTAAATCTAGTCTAGTCAAGAAAAGTACAAGAATCGGCGACAGGCCTATCCAGGCCTATTTATTTAATGCCGAAAATACTATACTATACTATTATGTAAGAGCTATCAGGTGGAGAACATATGAAACCTTTACAATGTTGATTTTATATTAAGTTCCTATTTAATTAGTCAAAATTAATTAATTTCGTATTTTTATCGCTAGAATATATTATTTATTCGTTAGAATTATGTTTCCTGCAGTCCGACTCCATATGATTTCAGAGCCTGTAGCAATGATGTTCGCTATAAGTAATGAAATTTACATTCTTTTGGGATTTTAGCACAACCTATAATTGCATTGCATTGTTTAGCCATTAATAAACTTTTTTTATTTCACATTTTCAAAGCATTTCATTCACCAGATCACGAATAACAACAATAAAGAACGATTGAAATTCAGTTGCTGTGGAAATAGCATGTCAACACATCCCAACGTTTTGTTAATAACTTTGAGAAATTTATTTGCAATATTGTAATACAAGATAAGTTATAACCCTGATACAGTTGCGTAGGAATAACATGCATTATCACCACCCCCTGAGTCCAAGAAAATACGAGCAAGCTGCACTCTTTCAAACCGAGCAAAAAATGTTATCGTCGTAAACGTTTTGAAAGTAAAGCTACGGGTCCTGAAAATTAAAAAGAATATCATGCAATTAGCGCATTCACTACTTATTAATTTCAAGTATTTAGAGGTGGTTGTTCACTGAAATAACTCAAATTTGACGTTTCGCCTCTTGGTAGAAATTGAGCGAAGTCGACCAAAAAATCGATTATTTCTGGAAGTATCTATTCTACGGTCGGATCGCTTACCAGAACAACCCTGTAGTCTAGAAGATAGAAGACTAGATTTATGATAAGTGAAGAGATTTTGGCAAATTTTGGAAAAGAACACGCGAAATGGCACCTTATATTCCATTGATTATGGTATTTTTGGTCTTTTGGACGCAATGCGCTGCACAGTTTGTTCCCGGCAGCCTTGAACGTGACGCTACAACTCTGGAAGGACATCACGGAATGTTGGCCTAAGCGCGGAGGGATGCGAGGACCAGGCTTACAGAAGCTCATCGTTCGCCGAGAACAGGGGTTTATAAAACCATTTTGACCATCGAAGATAATATGTTAAAGCTGCCAACCGCTATTGAGTCGCTGAATCGTCTTTTTGATCAGATGTCCATGGAGATTCATAATTACATGGACAATCAAACGAAGGAACTGGAATAAAAAGAGAAGTCGTAGTTCACAGAGGCGATTAAAGAAATCGATGTCAAGACTAAAGAAGCACTTGATATTTCCGACCAACAAGACTCGGATTACTAAAAAATGTATGCTGAAAAAACAAATGTAGTGTTTGTCAAGGGTTTAGATTAAGCGCAAGATAGACTGCTTCAGCAAGAACGTGCCAAAACTGATGCGCTGAAACCAATCTTAAGTTAACTAAACTAGTTCAGTGACAGTAACGCAGTGTACTAATATCAACATGATCACGGGTCAAAACTTAAGAAGTTATTCGCTGAATAACTTTCTAACAAACCTTCCTAATTTTTCCATATGGACATGACACCGTTCAACGAATTGTACGGCTTCGAGAAGCAGGGAAACGAGTCCATGAACAAACAAGTTAATCAACTGTCTGATTCGATCAAAAATCTCTAGTAGGTGATGAACAACTACATAATGACATAAGAACCTTTGTGGAAGGATCAAGTGGCAGATTTTCACACCTACCGAGAACGAGTTAAACGCGCAACGCCGACCTCTCCTATGTCACTAAAAGAAGATGAGGCCATTGAAGCTGTTATGCTGAAGTCAGACCTGTACGATAAAGAGCAAAGAATCCCTACTGAGCTGGAGGACATTATAAGTTTGCTCGAGTCAACGTTGTGGTATTTGGATTTCATCTCGCCGTTCTTGAGCCACGACAATCTGCTGGCGCTGCTGCTGCTGTCTCTGGTGCTGTGTTGCATCCTGGGGGCGATTGCATGTATGATCATATGGCTGCTCAAGTGCTTCTTCTTCCATCCATGCTGCTGATCAGTTACAGATCATATTTCATAAGGCAGTTAACATATTAAGCGTATTCTAACTTAGCTGGTGATAATTTACATAAGTTTGGTTCAAAATCAGATAATGAGTAACGTATTTCGCAAGTGATAGAATACGAATAAAAGTTATTTCTTTCCGAGATGTATTTCGATGGTGTCATGCTGAAAATTGTGAATATTTTTTGAGCAAATGTCATTTTATTTTTGAATAATAACAATTAAATTAGTGACAACTTCCTTATTTTCTTAACTTCAATGCGCAGAAGGAATACACATTTCTGGAAAGTGCACCATGAATTGGATTTAGAAATAATTGAAAAACAATAATTGTGGACCAAATAAAAGAATTTATTGACCAATTGGATCTAAGGTCTGCTTCCTCAATTTGTAACGATAAGTCTGTGCATAATTTTTTAAAAATCTATTCTCGTTAAAAAAAATTGGGGTTTTATGAGGCAAAAAACTTACTTTTCATCTCATCAAAACATTAATTAATTCGTTGACTCGTCTCGAAGCTACTACTTCTCATAGTCATGGGGCAGTGGTCAGTGGATACTGGACACTTGATGGACTAATGGAAACGTCATAGGAGATGCATTAAGTAAACTTGTATAGGATTAACTAAATAAATGATACAGACAATCAATTGCGCAAGCACTTATAATGAATCTGGCTGATATTTTTATCAGCCAAAAAAAAGTTACGGCTGCGATTGTACAACAAATAATGGGTTTGCAAAATAATGGGTTTGCATTGCCAAACAATGAGAGCAAAAATCTTTTCTGTGAAGACTAGTATGTTGGTCTGAGAGCACCGAGATTTATGCAGGGTAAATTTTAAAAAATTGGCATTAAAAATGTCTAGGTTGCCGGTTGCTCGAATATTTTTACCAGCGTATATTTTCCTCGATACAAGTCCTACGGCCTGATCCGGGTCAAGGCGTCAAGCTCACTCAAGCTTTTGGTTGGTCATTTAATCCGTCCGCGTTTTAGGCGTTACTCATCGAAGTGGCTTTTGTGGGGAGCGCAGCCGTGCACCACCAATTTTGTGCACCAATAAGCCCTGAATGGAACGCCTTGGATCTCTCCGGACCTACACCAATCAGCCGTGCACCACTCGGCTTTGTCCTCTTCCGGCCTTGATCATCACCTGCCGTGCACCACCAGCCGCGGCCTGGTGGCACCAGGCCGCGGATCGAATATGACTTCCGGGCATCATTAAATTACGTAATTTTACGTTCACCGCATCTGAAGGTAGGTTTCAGATAGCATAGTTCTGTTCCAAAATTTATCGTCCTTCGACCAGTGGCCGTTCGACCGAGGGCTGGTTCGACCCACGGCCCAGATACGGACGGCTTGAACTCTTGAAGTGTTGAAGGCTACGTTCTGGAAGGCAGGTATCATGATGGTCCATTACATCCAGGCTCCAGGGCAGTGGTGGTCTTCGCCCTTTGGCAGGCAACCCGTTTTTGTGTTGCAAATTTTCATAGTGGAAATGTTAGCTAGCCCTATTAGTAATTAGGTAGGCAATGGGCACCAGTGCACCACCCGGAGAGCGATTTATGCATGTAAATACTATATAAAAAACTCTTAACTTGCCACAATATCTACCTTGCAACAGGATCATCTCCGGGCACAAGCAGCTTTTGGCTGTGAGGCTCAGCAAGTGTGGACTGCATTGGTCCATACCAGTCTCTTATACACATCTAGATGTGTATAAGAGACAGATANGAGTGCCAAGTGGAAACTGGAAAGCACTGAAAGCTTAAACAGAATAACTCGTGAAGGCTGAAGAGTGAAGCCTGAAGGTTACCTTGTATGAACGATCTCACTCTCTTAATTTTAGAAACAAAAAATCTGTAACATCACTAACATGATGAGCCAGAATGCCAGATGAGGCTCTTAGTCTTTTATGAGTTTTATGTGCAGTTTAACTTGTAAGACATTTGCTGTGTGAGTTTCAACAATTTCAAGGCAAAAATTCAATTGCTACTATTAGCATCTTATGAAAATTTATGTTGCTTTTTCAATAGAGAGAAATTGGCCTTGTTTTCACTGTTGTCACACAGCTTGTTTCACAGCTTCAAAATTATAATAAATGCTTACGTTTACTGTTTTATGTACAGACTAGAGTGATTTCGTAGACCAAGCAATTTAACCAACATCAAAACAAATCATGACCAAACAAACAGGTCCATGGACTGCTGGACAGATAGACGGAACTTGGAAGTCATGGAATCCAAATCTATTTTAATTATTGGTTTGCAGTTTGCATGCTGGTTAGGAGCCACGAGACCTCAGAGAGTAGGAATAGTTTTACAACAGTTATATCCAGGACCAGGGCAACCTAGGGGAACCTACTTTATTGAGAGTTGGTTGCATTGGTTGCTAGAAAAAAAGGCTCGCAGTAGAAATATGTGTAATAAAGTAGGTTCCTCTAGGTTGCCCTGGATATAACTGTTATAAATAAGTTTCCTAGTGATTATACAATAGTTTTATAACAGTTATATTGTATCCAGGGTGGCAGGGCAACCTAGCCTATTAGCTTGTCCCTATTGGTTTTTATCACAAATTAGGTTAAACTTAACCTCACTCATAAATGATATGACAATCTGAATTCTTCTATGCTTATCCAAATATGTACCATTTAAAAACGTCAGAAATTTGAAAAAATATGTAAACTTTAACGAATTAAAAGAGCAACATAAAAAATGTTGAGAAAAACATAATATAATTGTTTGTGAATTCTGCAACTTCTACAATTTTTTCAAGATGTCAATGGGTTATACTTATTATTTTCCACTGGATGGTATACTTGGCCTGTTGGCCATTCTAGAGACTAGATTAGCCTCCTTGCAGTTGCAGGCATAGATTCCATGGAATATACCTACTTGGCAAGCTGCAACTGGATTTTTTGAGCCGTGGTTTTATGGGTTTGCTAGCTGTGATTCCATTTCTTCGAGCAGTGAATTCCATGTCTTGGCGGTTAAAAGCCATTTACAAGCCGCCAACTTATTATATATAAAGTCACATCCTCCCATGCAAGGGTTACCCAACATCTATAATTTTACCCTTAAAACAGTCACTAACATTTGTCTTCACTTGAGCGGCAACTGAACTGTCTGAACAAGTGGTAATGCAATCTGTCAGCTCTGACATGACTGCAACTACACTATCATCAAGATACCATTTTGTTTTGGGTTGACTTGTTGTGGATGTTATTACGTTCTGCATGTTATTTTGGCTGAACTACACTATCATCAAGATACCATTTTGTTTTGGGTTGACTTGTTGTGGATGTTATTACGTTCTGCATGTTATTTTGGCTGAAGGTGGGAGCATTGAAGCCCAATTGGAAATTTCAGTTCCCCAACTGACTTACTCAATTTTAGTACATGCGCAGAGTTACCCTATGGCAGATGAGTGCGGATTTGGGAGGAATATCTATATTCAACCACGGATGTGGGTAATTCTCTTGAAATATAATGCATCACTTCCACAGAACTAAAAAAGTTGTTGTACAATGATGCAAGACCCACACAGTTTCCATAGTGAGCTCATCATACTTGGATAACTATGCTACATGAGATCCTACTTGCGTAACTATACAATTTCTAATACATGGATGGACATGCTTTTATGTTGTAAAATGTGTGAATGTTAGCAGCACAGTATAAGAGATATAAGTTCCTTAAGGTCTGACTCATACCAAACGTTTGGTAGTACCAAATGCCCTGTGGTTTGGCTAAGACGTGGAAGTCACTGACCAGATTGCGCTATCATCTTACAATCATGTTTGATATATGCTCCAGTTACTATCATCACTCATCAGTATACCAGCTGGAACTAGAGCTCTCCACATATATTTTAAGCTGAAAGATTCCTGTACCAAGAATCATTAAAAATATTAAAGATCACAAGATGTAATGTCCATAACTAGAATGTCATTATTGATGTTTCAGGTATAGTTTTTGTTATGTGGTTGCACTGGACTGGAGGATAACCTCACAGGCCTCCGAGTGTTGCCACACTAAGATGTATTTAGTGTTAATTGCTGTTTGGGTGTGTGGGTTGGGTAGTGCCAGTGCCTCTGTTGGTGATCGCTCTAATGAGTTTAGGGGCTGTCTTTATGTCTGCAGATTCAACAATTGCTCGCAAGGTAAGCAATAGTAGTTATATATATGCCTTTATTTCTATCTATATATATATACATGCCAATCTATTCACTTTCTTAAATTTACCACTCAAGCCATTATGCATTGCAAATGATGTTAATATAATAACATATTGGCTTACAGTTACTATCATAAAATATCTAAGGAAAGAATTTTCTATTATCTAATTTAATCCTTAACACAAGCCTTATTTCATATTCAAATTATGTTTAAATGTTTTTTCTTTGTTTAAATAAATTAATATTATTCTATTTGATTAACATTATTCTTCATTGATTTCTTGATGAAATATTGGTTTCTTGATATATTTCTTGATGAAAACTAAGAGTAGCTTATGATGATAAAATTTGTTTGCAGAGTTTGCTGCCGATCCATACAGAGGCGGTGTGTCATCTGTTGAAAGCAGCAGCGAGGACTGGTCAGCTCTGCTGCATCGCACCTGCACAGACGAGTGCCGCTATCATTGCATGTGGGTCACAACACGCCTCTTCCTTGAGGATGACAGAGACACCCCTCAGTTTTATGGCAAGGTCAGAGCCTATATGTTTACTTAGTGTCTTAAAATGTAGGTAGTGACTTTGACCAGTTTAGAATTTTGAAAGCATATCATTATTGAGCTAGCTAAGTTTGACTTGAGTTGAAATGTGCACATGTAAGGTCTGTACCTAAGGTTTACTCACCAGTATGTGCAGGTTTCTCCTCCTCTTGGATTTCATTCAGTTGTAGGAAAAGTAGGTGGTCAAAGTCACCCCATCTCTTGGGGTGAGTTACTACCCGTAATTAAAATTCAGTTTTATGGCAAGGTCAGAGCCTGGATGTCTATTCAGTACCTTAAAATGTAGTGACTTTCACCAGTTTAGAATTTTGAAAGCATATCATTATTAAGCTAGCTAAGTTTGACTTAAGTTGAAATGTGCACATGTAAGGTCTGTACCTAAGGTTTACTCGAAAATATGTGTTGGTTTCTCCTCCTCTTGGCTTCTATTTAGTTGTAGGAAAAGTAGGTGGTCAAAGTCACCCCACCTCGGTGGTCAGGTACCACTCATAATTAAAATTTAGGTGGGAATACTTTATTTTATCTCCTCTGCCAGCCATGAATGGTACTCCCTAAGGGTTTGCTCTCCACACCTGCTATTGATCTTTTAACATCATTGCTACTTGCTAGACTTTTGCTATGCCGCTGATGAAGGTAGAAGCCCAGTTGGGCTCATTAATTGAAAACTTAGTGACAGTGACAGTTTGCCCTTGTCCATCCAGGTAGCTTTTGGCAATAATCCTTAGGTCCATAGGCTGAAGTGAGAGCCATAATAACTACACAGTATGAGTTTTTTTACAACAATGCTCTCCAGCGCATTTAAAACAGTTTGGCTCCCAGGCTTTGCAATATATTTTCCATGCACTCAGTTGAACAAAGCAGACTTGCCCATGCCATGGGTACTGTTTGGCAGCTTTGGTTATACTTATTTTCTTGTCTCTTATTAAATCTAAAACTCTACTTCATCCCCAATATAGTTCCTGTAGGTTCGGGAGCTCCTATGGAGCTTGTAGGTTCTAGGCATAGTATATTGTCAGTAGGTACGTATGTAGGTAGCTAATTAATTCACTCATTAATAAGCACAATATGAATATAGAACAATTAGTAGCCTGGAAAATCGATAGAAAGCATTTTTAACAGTGAAAAACATAGGTTATATGATAAAATGTGGTTTTTAATTACTATATGGTTCGGTCTAATTCACCACATTTGGGGTCATTTAGAGTGGTCCAAACCACCCTAATTTTACAACTATAACAACTTGTTTGGTTATCTTTACTACATGAAACTGGAAGACTTGTATGTAATGTACTACCTAATGCATCAAAATTTTGGGTTATTCTGTCAAATTATTTTTGTGATACAAATATTCACATATTAAACGTATAAAATTGATCTCTTTATTGCATTTGTAGGTTATCTTATTGTATTTCAAGAGCCATCAACACAATCTTTTCATGAAAATGCCTAAACCTGAAAATGTTTTGCCATTCTGTTCTTGTATATCTTGTTCCTCAACTGATTTTCATTGAACTATCAAGTCTAAATATGGCAATTATATGTATATAACTGTAATTAATAATTTCTAGCGCATTTTCTCATTTATGGAAAAAAGGTGCTATTGTGCTCGTCATGTCCGTCCATCTGTCTGTCTGTCTGTCTGTCTGTCCGTCCGTCCGTCCATCCGTTCGTGACCACGTTTTCATCGACGAGAAAATGCGTTCTCTGTCACTCACTGCAGTGAGTACTGAGTTATATTTTTTTTCAGTGGCCATTCATCCGGATACTGGGTCTGGATGAGCCGGCATCCGTGTTGTTCTCCCTGATGAACCTGCTTGGCCACTGCCATGGCTTGTGGCGACTTCACTGCAGCCTGCCCTCGCACGCCCCCATGTTCTCTACATGGCGCAATTATGCCCTTGTGGGTGTTGAGGTGTTGTCACCCCTCGTGGGTGTTAGGGTGGCGAAAGCCCTTGTGGGTGTTGAGGTGGTGATAACCCTTGTGGTTGTTGGTGTTGTTGCCCATTGTGGGTGTTGAGGTGTTATTACCCCTCGTAGGTGTTGGGGTGTTGTTGCCCGTTGTAGGCGTTGGGGTGGTGACAGCCCTCGTGGGTGTTGTTGCCCCTCGTGGGTGTTAGGATTTATCTTTTCAGCATATCATCTGTTCCTATTATCTGTTCCTATAATTTTAACATAATGGATTTCTCATTCAGATTTGCTGCTGTCTTGCTAAAATTAATTTTTTACATATTCTTAACATTGTTTAAATTCAGATTTGATGATATACGTAGAAAGATGTTATTGTATGATGAGGCAAATAGTGCAAATATGAAAAATTAGTTTAATGGTATTATATGGTTATTAGTGTAAATTGATACTAAAACTTTGATGATTTCAGGTGAGCATCAATGCCTGGTTTTGGTCTGCTGTGTTCCATGCTCGGGATCTGGTCTTCACTGAACGACTTGACTATTTCTCAGCACTGTCCATGGTGCTGTACAGTCTGTATGCACTGTGCATCAGGTGTGTGGCAGCTGTACAGTCTGTTCGTGCTGTGCCTCAGGGGTGTTGCTGCTATATGGTTATAAAATTTGTAAAGTATTTTTCCAATCAATGACTCCACCCCATGATTTATATCACCTTGCAACAATTGTTTTTTAATAAATTCAACATTACCTGTTGTTATATTCAACATCTGTTGTTGATGTGTTGAACATTATCTTTAGATATCATCATTATCCCCCAAGCTGAGGGGAAGAGATTACCACTTCCTCTGTTGTGCAGAGCTGTGGGGAGAGGCAGAGACCACATCAAGCAGAGCGTGGGGGCCGCATGTGTGGCCCTGTACGCTTACCACATCTGGTACCTCACCCACAAACACTTCGACTACTCATACAACATGAAGGTTAACGTCACTATTGGTGAGTCTTGAGTCAAAATGAAGGTTAACGTCACTATTGGTGAGTCATGAGGCAACATGAAGGTTAACGTCACTATTGGTGAGTCTTGAGTCAAAATGAAGGTTAACGTCACTATTGGTGAGTCATGAGTCAAAATGAAGGTTAACGTCACTATTGGTGAGTCATGAGTCAACATGAAGGTTAACGTCACTATTGGTGAGTCTTGAGTCAAAATGAAGGTTAACGTCACTATTGGTGAGTCATGAGTCAACATGAAGGTTAACATCACTATTGGTGAGTCATGAGGCAACATGGTTAACGTCACTATTGGTGAGTCATGAGTCAAAATGAAGGTTAACGTCACTATTGGTGAGTCATGAGTCAAAATGAAGGTTAACGTCACTATTGGTGAGTCATGAGTCAACATGAAGGTTAACGTCACTATTGGTGAGTCTTGAGTCAAAATGAAGGTTAACGTCACTATTGGTGAGTCTTGAGTCAACATGAAGGCCGGTCATATTGGGTGTAAAATCACAACAAACTCAAATGTCAAAATTATTCATTTGGTGACGACCTGGCACCGTAATACCGACCCTATCAAAACTCGCTCTGGTTCACATACCAAACTAGTTCTCATTTGTGATTGGTGGTTTGAGTTTGAAAAGCCGTAAGTGATTTGTTGAAAGAATAACTAACTCATATAAATAGTTTTGATAGCTCAGCCTCTGGACCAGTGTGCACCTTTTGCTTCTCGACGCCCACGCCCTCTGGCACCTGTGCACTGTGCCGCTGCCCTTATACTGGTACAGGTGCGTGCTGTGCACTGTGCGCTGGTGATGATGAGTTCGGGACTCCCTAGTCCCCGGTCATGCTGATGCGCCGCCTTCGTTGTCCTCCGTCTCGTTGTTGTCGCTAGGCAGGTCACCCCGCCCTCTGGTCCCGGATGCAACGTTGGACGTGTTCCGTATATTGCCCTCCTTTGTGCCAGTTAATGCAAGATGCTGTTGCTTGTCGCTTGCTGAGGGTGGTTTCCCATTACTGGACAATCTGGGATCTTTCTCAGCCACTTGTCCAGTCGTCTCTTGAATGTTGCAAAGGTGAACTCCCCTGCTCTCAGCTCTTAAGGCAGGGCATTAAAGAGCCTCGGTCCGACAACGGACAGACACATGCTGTGTTTGTATGCTGGTACAGGTGTGTGTTGTGCGTACGCTGGTACAGGTGCTTGCTGTGCCTGTGTGCTGTTAGAGGCACATGCTGTGTTAGTGTGCTGGTACAGGTGGTTGTTGAGCCTGCATACAGGCATGTACTGTATACTCACTCTGATCCTGTACAGGTTTGTGATAGCCGACTGCCAGTACATACTGGACAAGACGGAGGCATACCGAGAGACGCCCTACCACCGCCTTCACCAGCGTTCGTTCAAGCCCTTCGTGGGAGAATGACTCATCAATTCTTCTCCTCGCCCTGAATACATGTACAAATTATTTGTTGTTAAGCTTCCCAATATTAAATTTATGAGTCTTGATAGCGAACTTGATATTCTTTGTATTGGCTTGGGGTCTTTTGTATCTGACTCACCATAATATGGCTAGTATATATGTTTCACTTCGTTACACTAAATTCTTACCTGTAGGAATATTTCTTTACTACCATGCTTCTCTTAGTTAACCAATGCTTCATTTAAGGTAAGCAGTGCTACACTGGATGGAACCAATGCTTCACTCAAAGCAATTTATACTTCATTTAAAGAAACTAATTTCTGTGTAATAAGTACCGCTTTACGCTTCCCAGATTGTATATAATTACTCCCTGTCTGCAGTCCTTAAGCAACCTTATCGTTTTTAGCGCATTTTCTCATTTATGAAAAAATGCACTATTGTGTTCGCCATGTCCGTCTGTCCGTCCGTGACTTCACGTTTTCGTCGACGAGAAAATGCGCTCTCTGTCACTCACTGCAGTGAGTACTGAGTTATATATTTTTCATTTATGTTGCCAATCACTAATTTTTCTAATTGTTCTCCAGATCTTCCCCCAAGTTACAACCTACCAAGCCCCACATTCCAGCCAGAACCCAGCGTTCCAGTCATTACGGTATCACACTCTAGTGCTCATGTGTAATGTTAAGAGGGAATGTTATTATTAGTAATACGTCATGAGTCACGTGCAAGGTTATTGGCATCAAGCAGTGACAGCTGCAACATAATTTACAAATCAGCAAATGTATAGCCTATCAGCCCGAGTAGGATTGTGCAGAGCATGTTATCTCGGGTATCAATATGCTTATGCTTTTCTCTACTACTGATAAAAAATCCAACGTCATCAATAATTTATGCCACGTGCACTTCCTATTTTCACCGTATTTTAATCTTAAATTCAAGGCTTAAATTCATGGAATCCAATGTAAATGTAGTAAGCGACGATGAAAGCCAAAGTATTAGTTTTCATTGAGCCAGTATGTTTGCAAACATTTTTGTATAAATGTTGACATGTGTAACAGTGCAGAAGATGTAATATTGTAGGTGGTGTAATTTCGTAAATGTGTAACAGTGTATGCAGTGTAACATCACAGGTGGTGTAACAGTGCACGCAGTGTAATATTGTAATTGGTGTAACAGTGTAGGCGGTGTAACAGTGTAGGTGGTGTAGATTCGTAAATGGTGTAACAGTGTATGCTGTGTAACATCACTGGTGGTGTAACAGTGCACGCAGTGTAATATCGTAATTGGTGTAACAGTGCAGGCGGTGTAATATCGTAGGTGGTGTAACAGTGTAGGCAGTGTTATATTGTAGGTGGTGTAATTATAATGCTATTGTCATGGTAATTAATGAACACTAATGATGTTAATATGTATCAATGTCTCGGGTCGTTTGTCCGAGGCGTTGCTGTCATAATTTTATTAGATCAATAGATTAATTAGAGCTTTAAGTGGGCAATTTTTATGAAGATTATTTAACTTCACAAGTTCTTGTTATGATTGAAGTTTTATTAAAACATCTAGGTATTCGTAATAAATCTTAGAAATAGTTCGTTGAACAAGTTATGTGGTCACTTTCCGATGATTGTATATCCAGTTATTTATCATTGCCATGCATTGGGTTATTCGCTCATCATTCGATGTTGTCCGTACAGTGTTTGGCATACTTTAGTAAGAATGGCGTCACNGTCAAAATGAAGGTTAACGTCACTATTGGTGAGTCATGAGTCAAAATGAAGGTTAACGTCACTATTGGTGAGTCATGAGTCAACATGAAGGTTAACGTCACTATTGGTGAGTCTTGAGTCAAAATGAAGGTTAACGTCACTATTGGTGAGTCTTGAGTCAACATGAAGGCCGGTCATATTGGGTGTAAAATCACAACAAACTCAAATGTCAAAATTATTCATTTGGTGACGACCTGGCACCGTAATACCGACCCTATCAAAACTCGCTCTGGTTCACATACCAAACTAGTTCTCATTTGTGATTGGTGGTTTGAGTTTGAAAAGCCGTAAGTGATTTGTTGAAAGAATAACTAACTCATATAAATAGTTTTGATAGCTCAGCCTCTGGACCAGTGTGCACCTTTGCTGACCCTTCTTTATACTTGCTATCTCTAGTGGAGATCTGGGCCTGTCTTCTCCCTCCCTCCATTACCACTCCTGGTGTACCCGCAGGGCTGTGCAACGGGCTGGGTTGGCTGTGCTGGAGCTATGCGCGGTGGCGGCGGCCATACGTGTGGCAGTGCGTGGCTGTGTTGCTGCTCGTCGCCGCGTCCCTCGCCCTCGAGGTGGCTTTCATTTAAAGAAACTAATTTCTGTGTAATAAGTACCGCTTTACGCTCCCCAGAGTGTAGGTATATAATTACCGGTACTCAATGTCTGTAGTCCTTAAGCAACCTTATAGTTTTTTTTCATTTATGTTAACCATCACTAATTTTTATTATTGTTCCCCAGATCTTCCCCCAAGTTCCACCCTACCAACCCCCACATTCCAGCCAGAACCCATCGTTCCAGTCATCACGGCATCACGCTCTAGTGCTCATGTGTAATGTTAAGAGGGAAGGTTATTATTAGTAATACGTCATGAGTCACGTGCAAGGTTATTAGCATCAAACAGTGACAGCTGCGACAAAATTTACAAATCAACTAGGGTACCTATTGCTTATTAACCCAAGTAGGATTGAGCAGAGTATGTTATCTTGAGTATCAAGATGCTTACGATGGTCTTTAATTCTGATCAAAACTCCAACGTCACCACTAATTTATGCCACGTGCAATTCCTCATTTTCACCGAATTTTTCATTGAGTCAGTATGTTTGCAAACATTTTCGTATAAATGTTGACATGTGCAAAAGTGCAGAAGGTGTAATATTGTAGATAGTGTAACAGTGTAGGTGGTGTAATTTCGTAAATGTGTAACAGTGTATGCAGTGTAACATCACAGGTGGTGTAACAGTGCATACAGTGTGATATCGTAGGTGGTGAAACAGTGTATGCGGTGTAATATCATAGCTGGTTTAACAGTGTAGGCAGTGTAATATCGTAGGTGGTGTAATACGTATCGTAGGTGGTGTAACATAACAGGTAGTGTAACAGTGTAGGCGGTGTAATATCGTAGGTGGTGTAACAGTGTAGGCGGTGTAATATCGTAGGTGGTTTAATACGTATCGTAGGTGGTGTAACATAACAGGTAGTGTAACAGTGTAGGCGGTGTAATATCGTAGATGGTGTAACAGTGTAGGCAGTGTAATATCGTAGGTGGTGTAATTATAATGCTATTGTCATGGTAATTAATGAACACTAATGATGTTAATATGTATCAATGTCTCGGGTCGTTTGTCCGAGGCGTTGCTGTCATAATTTTATTAGATCAATAGATTAATTAGAGCTTTAAGTGGGCAATTTTTATGAAGATTATTTAACTTCACAAGTTCTTGTTATGATTGAAGTTTTATTAAAACATCTAGGTATTCGTAATAAATCTTAGAAATAGTTCGTTGAACAAGTTATGTGGTCACTTTCCAATGATTGTATATCCAGTTATTTATCATTGCCATGCATTGGGTTATTCGCTCATCATTCGATGTTGTCCGTACAGTGTTTGGCATACTTTAGTAAGAATGGCGTCACTTGTGCAATGAAAATCTCGTCTCATGCAGCCTGTTGTTGTTTTTATATGTCTGTTGTTCAAGTGCTGCTGTTGTTCTTATGCTACTGTTGTTACCCTGAATTTCACTCATATTTCCCCAAACTTTACTTTTCTGCCCCGGACTTCTACTCAAGTTTCCCCAAAAATCACGACCAAGTGACCTGACATTCATCCCAATTTTCTCGCCTCGTTCTTACGCCTTCTCATTTCTCCTGTTCGTTGTTGCATTTGTTGTTTGCAGGGTGTGTATTTTCAGGTTTATTATCACGATTATTACTATCTCCACGTTTGTTATCTCCATGGTTATTGTCACCACGTTTGTTATCTCCGTGGTTATTGTCACAACGTTTGTTATCACCGTGGTTATAATAACTTGCTTTTTTCATCATTTATAACACGAAAAGGTATCAATGTAGTCTGCAACCTTCAGCCTTGTGCTGCCACTCAGGCCCGCCGGTTGTTAACAACACTTGTATTCTACTAACTTCATTGTGTATTATACATACTATTAACTCCCAAAACCAGTTGCAAATGTTAGTCCTTATGAAGCCTGTTATTTACTTTGTATTTTATTCAATGTTTATAGGCATCAGAGGAATTTATCGTAGTTGTTGACTAGAGTTGTAGGAGTTTAATTTAATTTATTTAATTAGAAATTTAGAAATATGCCCTTGGATTCATCATTCAAAATGATGATGTCTTATGCAGACAATAATCCTGTACATAATTTAGTGGCATTATTCAAACCACTAATAGAGCCCCTTTTAAAGACTTCTATTGATAACCTGCAATGAAAGACAGACTTGAATTGGAAATGAAGTTAAAATGGACTGAACCTGAACTGGATATAGACTTAATCCCAGAAAGGTTCCGCGCTGTTTCATGTAAAGTTTTGAACATAGAAAGCTTGTTCTGAACATCGAATGGAGTAAACCTCCTATGAACCTACAGTAGTGAACATGTCATGAGTACACTCGTGTACTCTCCCTAATATATTAGGGAGAATACATTATCACCCTAATATGTTCCCCATACGCTCATACTTGTAAGAAATACTTATACTTATCAGATTCATATCCGCCTTAATGCACGAGTTGCGGCTGTCCAGATCTCTTACTTGCTCCTATGTTACAAACTTGTTATTCTTCAAAAGCTTCTATCAGTTAGAGTTACTATAGCTTGCTGTTATGAGTTAATTTATTTCGATGTTAGTGTTTATTCATATTTTAACTGTTTTTAGTCACAAATGTTTGTGGTGTTAACGTTTGTTAGTTTAATTGCTATTTTGCACATCTCCTTTGTCGTTAACATTTATTTACGAGTTTTACTGTTAGTAGTCACAGGGCATTCTGATGTTAACGTTTATTTCTTAGTTTAACTATTGTTATCTACAACTTATGATGATAATCAGCTTCGTCAGGCATTCGCCAAGCTTCGAAAATAATCTCTTGCGCAATTTGTGGTGTTGTTGGTGGCCGCAGGCTTATTCACTCACTAAGAGCCATTAGTTACCGAGAATTTTTCAATTAGCTATAGGTGATTTAGTCGGTCACTCCGACCCCTAAAAGGCGATTACATAACATCAACCACAAAATTGTCGTATTAATGTCTACTGATTTCCTTCTTCATTACAGGCGTAAAAAATGTATAAAAATGTCGCAGGAGAGATATGACGAAGTTGAGAACCAAGCCTTCTGTTCTCTGGCCCTTGCTATAGCCGTAGACACGTGTTTACGAGTAAGGGAAACGCAAGTCACATAGATCACCTATTCAAGAGAATGTTGTTACAATAGAAAGAAATTTATAATATTCCTAGTTATCGATGAAAATTTATGTTGAGGTGTTCACTTGCTGTTGTTGTTTTTTACTGTTGTGATCTCTGTAGGACATATTGATGTTTTATTCTGAGATTTTAGATGAGTGGCTGGTGACTCGTTCAAGACGAGTGATTGGTGATTCATTTAAGGCGAGTTACTGATCATTCAGTTAATACGAGTGACCGGTGACTCGTTTTAGAAGAGCGGTCGGTGACTCGTTTTAGATGAGTGTCAGGTAATTTGTTTTAGAAGAGTGGCTGGTGACTCAGTTGAGACGAGTGGCTGGTGGCTCATTAATGCCGAACATTCCGGTGAGTTTTTGTGCAATGGCTTTGAGAAGCTTCATCAGCGGAGATTTTGTTATGCGTTGTGAAATGATATATTGTAGACTTGTCCTTTATTAAAACATTCCTTTAGCATAGCTTCGTTTTGTTGTCATCCTTATGAGCATATTCAAGAACAGACTAGACAAGGCCATGCATTAGCATATGTTCAGTCTTAAAATGCCTCGTACCCTACGGAACAACTGATATGCAGAAGCGATTTTAAATCTACCGTCCGTAAGGCCAGTCTAGTCAAGAAAAGTACAAGAATCGGAGACAGGCCTATCCAGGCCTATTTATTTAATGCCGAAGATACTATACTATACCATACTATACTACTATATGTTCAGTCTTAAAATGCCTCGTACCCTACGGAACATCTGATATCTATAATCGATTTTAAATCTACCGTCCGTAAGGCCAGTCTAGTCAAGAAAAGTACAAGAATCGGCGACAGGCCTATCCAGGCCTATTTATTTAATGCCGAAGATACTATACTATACTATACAGTAATAGTATTAGAACAATTTAAGGCATTCAATCTTTCCATTTTGCATGTAATTCAACGCGGATGATCATTAGTGTTATTTGGTATTTCCGAAAAAAGGAAGAAGAACGGGTTGAGAAGTTGATCTAATCACACTGAACGACTCAAATTCATAATGAACTTCATCAAAATTTTGTTACGAAAGAAAAGTACACATGTTCCATCGGATAATTTATTGCTTCAGAATATCATCCATATGCTCCAGTTGAGTTTTGATTGATGAAAAATGAACGAATTACGACCACCATTTATAAAATGATCAACAGTACATTGGAAGCCTGTACTAATCATGATAATTTGTCTATTAAGTTTTCTTCTATTTACAGTGTTTAATTAAGAGAGCAATATGTGAAAATAGATATGAATGGCATCTTGTTTATTAATATATGGTTTTTCTGTTTGATGAATCTTTTTCAAATTCGATCTCAGCTACAAATCATACATTCAGCATCATCTTTAGAGGCTTTGTCATGAATCATGGTCGTGAATAAATACACATCATATCGCTATAGACTTCCAACATCCGTGGTTTAGATATAATCGTGCCTTGTATTGTCCGAATAATCGGGAGCAAGTTTCCATGGTAAGTCATTGTCTATATCTGCATGCTTTAATCAGAGTTTAATGAGTCATCAGCAGGAAATATGTTGAATAATTTACACATTGAATTAGACTGTCTTTTTATTTATTTTTAATATTTAATTTATGATAATATCTTCATGATCAGTCAGATCGTCCATCATCCATGTCATAACTCGTACCAGGCTAACTTGCCGATTGCGATTTGCGATTGCAGACCTGCGGTCACAATAGTGTTGTTTCCAAGAGCAAGAAGGCTGAAGGAAGGTCAGGTTTCTAAGCTAGGCTTAATATATATATAATATGCAGGCATATAAATTTACTGATATTTAATATTTGTCAGTACTCAGTACTAGGACTTTAGTTGTCATAGCTACAATAGGCTATATTATAATATAATGAACAACATCATGATAATGATTTAAAGAAATTTCAAAGTTGACAACAAATTTGCTGGTAGGCTAATTGACTAATTGGCAAAGTTTTATGCTGAAATAATGAAATACATTTTTACTATAGTTGAGTAACTTGAGTTTAATTAAAAACCATAAAATTGATGAATCTGATAATCAAAGATTTTCAGGTTGATATTTTATAACTTTTAGTATTTTATTTGCACAGAGCATGATGAGCATCCAGTCCTGCTGCTGCCAGGCTGGCAGTTTCCTCACTTTACTTTACTGTCAAATTCAATGTCTGTGTTGAATGTTGATTGTTGAAAAATTGAGCATTTGTTAAAGTTTATACTCAGATGGGGTTTTTTATCTTGCCATTGAACTTTTGGTATTATTACAGATTAACTACATCCAAAAAAAAGGGTGTTTTTTTTTTTAATTATATGTTTTTTGGGGTGTAGATTACGAATCTGAAATCCATTTTTGGCGGTCGGCATCGGAAAACCGATTTTTTTTGATGTAGCTATGAAATCATAAAAATTTTCAGGTTACTAAGTTTCTAATAAATTTGTAATTGTATACCTACTCTCAATGTTACTTTATTTCTTATGTATTTTTAGAACATTTAAAAGATTTTAAGTGGTTGAGGCCCAGATTGAAATTTTTTCAATGCATTTGCCATTTGGTATCTAGTGCTTGAGACAAGTGGCCAATTCATATGATTTATAGTATGAGTTAGATTGGAAATAATTTATCTAGCAGTCATAGTGGCAAAGCAGAGAGTTTTTTAGACTCCTTCAAGTTCAATTGAGTCCTATAAGTAGACCAGCAAAGTATCATGGATACCAGCATCATCATACATAAGATATTGGTTCAAATCTCAAATAAATGAGGAAATTTTAAATGAACTGATTCTAAAAAATTGATAGTTTGCCACTTTGTCTAGCACTAGCAGTAATCTTGACAATTAATGTGGTTCTAAAAATGGCATGAATGCTCTGTTTGCAGCTTGAAAGATAGATATATTCCATGCCACAGAGGCACAGACCCCCTTGTTTAGGCAAGATTTTCTTAAAATAAAAACAGATAATATAGGTAAAGAAAAAATTTAGAATGGAAATGAATTTTATTATTAGAAAAAATAAAGCTGGCAAATTTACTTTGGGAAAAGAATCATGAACTTTTAGGTGAAACACACAATCTAATAGGTTCATGCAATAAGTCTAAAATTTACAAGCCAATTCTATAGCTTAATCTTGTACTTTAGTTCTGTTATTTATTACTCAAAATTTTAATGTAAAATAAATATTTTTTCTTCTTCTTATTCTTCTCTTAGTTTAAATATTTTTTTTACTAGATTACCTATTGTGAATTTATCTTCTGAGTTGAGCAAATAATTAAGTTTCTACTGTCGCTTAGCCATCATCTGTTGCAGAGTGCAGACAATAAGTGCCATTGAGTGTAAAAGAGTGGAAGACTGAATCCCACCTATTATATAAATGGACATCATAAATTCATGTACCAGAAATTAGTTGGTAATTATTTTTTTTTTCAATGCAGATGGTGCAGCTACACTGCTTGTGCCTCAATGTGCAGATAAGCATAGAGGCTAAGACTGCAGACATCAAAGACCTGCCTCTGCACTTCCCCCACCAGCTCCCTGACTGCCCTGATGATGAATTCTTTCAAAAAGTTAGTGGAAAATTTTCTGAGTTGAATTCCAACTCTTTTGTTTTTCATTCCAGCTTCAGAATTTTTTCCTGTGATCTGCCATAGTATTTTTCCCTGCAATATATAAATAGGATATAGGTATATATTTTATGAGAAATTATTGTGTTTCTTTACCTACAAGCATTTTTTTAGGCAATATCAATTTGGTTAGCATAAGCATTTAGATAATCAATTAATTGTTAAAGTTTGTAAGAGATTTTTTTTTCACATTTGTATGACATTTTGCAATTTATTGCAAAATATTCAATCCAATATTGAGATTGTAAAGCAATATTCAATATAGAACATAAGTATTAGTATGGGTGTGATTTTCTTAATGCTGAATGAGAGCTCCCATATAATAATTATGGATTTTCCAAAGTACTCTAACCATCTGGCAGGTGGTTAGAGTACTACAGTCTTACTTGTTGTAATTTGTTGTATGTTTATTCCAATATAGGTAGTGTGTTACCACACACTATATTGACTTATAATTCAAATTAAAATGTCCATTTAGGAAATTAATTCAATTATTAGTAATTGGTTGTTATTGAGCTTATTTAGCATAACATTCTACTGACAAATGTAAACAATGCAGTAGGAGTTGTTTATGGTTGTGCCATGACTGAATAACAAGCAAGAATCCACATGTTGAACTATTAATATAATGGTTGCGTTGGTCAGGGTGTGTTGGTGGTACGGCTGGACCTTGGAGGTGTGAGCTCTGAGATATCGGAGCTTGTGGAGCAACAGCCCCTGAGTGGTGGCTGGGTACTGCATCACTGCCTGTCATGTAACTTCTACACACACGCAGTCCACACTTCCTCCAGTACACATGCTGCCAGTCCTGCCTTACTTGTAAGCATATGAATGCTTTTTCATATTATCTTTTAAGCTTGCTTAGCATCTATCTGCCCTTCAGTTAAGTGCTCTTCATGCATTGTCATCTCCACTGATGAAGATGTTGTGGTTGAAAAGAAAATTGTATTGATAGTTTCAAAGTAATTTTTAGAAGGTGTGTAAAAAAAATGACTTGATTATTATACAGGTTTCTGCTAAATAGCAAGTACCGGTACAGGCACCCAGGCATTTTAATAGTTTTTTTTAGCTAGTTTGCATTGAAACAAGTAATAGAAATGCATTATGGAGCAGAGTGGAGCAGCCATTGAGGCACAAAAGGCCAGTGATCGATACTCAGGCTTGTTCCACCTAGTGCTGCCTCCTTCATCTCCTGACCCTGCCAGCTCCCACACCCCTCCTGCAGCTGACAAAACTCACATGCCTCCTCTCAGCACCACGCTGCTGCCTCTGCAACTGCAGAGGCAGGTGTGTATATCAATGATGTTTTGTACGTTTCATTCTACATTATCATAGANTGTGAAGATTTCTGTACTTGAATGATGTTGTATTTTTAATTTGCAGTTGACACATTACACAAAGCAGCTGGAGAGCTTGTGTGAAGAGCGCATCAGATGCTATAAGGAGCAGCAGCTGAAGCTGCTGGACCAGGACATAGAGCGTGCCAAGCATGACAGCTACGTCCTCCTGGCGCTGCTCATGCGCCTTGACAAGATCAACATCAGAGTGAGTTCTAGTGCATTATAGTCAAGGTGCATATAAGTAGTTATGCTCATGTATATTAATCTAGGAGTGTATAATATACAATTTTTAACTTGGAGGTGAATTTTGAAATCATGATAAGTTATAATATCAAGATGAGTCTCAACATCTACATGAGTTTAAACATTGGTGAACGATTTTGCATCAGACATAAAAGAGACTGCTGACAAAACCGTGGCTTGAATCTCACCTTAACTTTCAACAGTTTATGAGCCAGTTTTCAATGTTAATCGCTGTGTGAAAGGTGAATAATAATTTTTGTAATGAAGTGCACTTACTCCTTCATTACAAGGCGCATATATATGTGTTTGATTTTTTTCTCAACAAAATTGAGAAATTACCTTTAACCATGCTTAAATTTTGAGATGACCCATTTATCATTGCAAACTTCCAAATAAAAAATTAGCTGTATAATTTTTAACGTAAAGTGTGATGACACGCGATTTGCAGCCCATGAGTAGGAAATTTGGTAGGGCCCCTAGTATGAAACTCTCACTTCTTTGCAAGGCACTCGAAAAAGCGTTCTGGCAACAAGAATATGTAATGTATAACTTTGTCCCTTTCAATATATCGTTTCTTACATCAATTATGCCCATAAGAAGAGCAGTAATAGTAAAAAAACGGTAAAAAAATAAAAAATAGTCAGAAAAACCTGTAATAATCAAGTAACTGTTGGTGTAGAGATTTCTGTCATTATGTAGGTATGTTTTTATGTGTGAAGAAATTTGCCATGTTGCAGAACTGTTAGTGAGGAGACAACCTGTTTTGACTGAACTTCTTTCCCACAGCGTCCTTCCCAGTCAGCTGGGGACTTGGATGCCCATAGACGGAGGAGCTTGGGCACCACGGCCCTTGAGCCAGCACTCCCTTCAGTTACCACACACCAGGCCTCCTTCAGCCTCCGGCCACCAGTGAGAATGCCACCTTAGTATTTAAGAACACAATTTTTGTTTGCTTTGTAGAATAATTGCAGTGGAACTTCCCAGATAAGATATTATGAAAGTTCATGAGCCTAAAAAGTTTGTTAATAAACATATTAGAGTGTTTAAGGCTAATTTTTTCTGTTAAGCGGGGTCAGCCTTGGAACATGAGTTACCTATTGACAGATTGAGACCTAAAGCTTATATAGTTGATATTTGTAACTGATGCCTTCCAGTTGTAAGCTACCTATTTTTGAAATATTTAGAATTAAAAATATTTTTGATGCTTGGAATTAATACCTCTGCAATACTCTGGTAAAAAAATGCCCTGACACCTTTTATCTCTTTTTGTCTTATCCTGTTGACCCTTGAGAGTGAGAACATAAATAACCAACTCCTGATTGTGAACTTGGATTCATGATCTTTATGATTGTGAACCCATGATCTTGAATTATTATCCCACAGACCGCACCAGGCTTGGATGCTGCAACCATAGCAGCCACTGGGCTGGACTCCCCTGGCGTGGATGTGGCAAGTCCTCTGAGTCGGTCTGTTGCTATGGATATTCCTCTGTCTGCGCTGCACTCAGGTCTGCTTTACTTGCCTGCAATACTGAAGTACTGGATGTTGGTTTCTTAACATCCCAGGGTCATACTAGCAAAATTTGCTCAAGTATATATATAGCAGCCTAACAACAGTACACGTAGGAGCTTTAGTGCTTGTTGTGACCAAATTCTTGTCTGGAATTAGTGAATCTTGATTGAAGAGCCGTCAGTTATTGGCTGACAGTTATGAACTTGTCACTATTTTTGATACTACATTTTCAGGTAATTTTAATCAGCAGGAAGGCATACTAATGTATTGCAAAAAAAAAAAATACTAGGCTAAACGGCTAATTTATGTCATTGCATGGCAGTTATATCATTATTATATTTACCAGTCTGTACTAAAAAAAATTGTATCAAATTTTCAAGTGATTTTTTTTAGTTGCATAATAAACTGTGTGAGCCAGCCATGAAAATGAAATATGGTTCTAGGTGCTGACAGTGAAGACGAGTTCCGGAATGTAGAGCTCTTTGACTTCAGCGATGAGGAGTCGGACCGCTGCCCTCCACCCTTGTCTTCTCCTCCGCACAGCCCCTCCACACATGAAGATGACTATTTATACACTGAGCAGGAGGGTGAGTAGGTATATTTGGCGCACTTTTCAGAAAATGGTTTGCATATAAAGCAGTATTCTCATAGTACTTGATGAAAGCTGAACATAAAGCCATCCTTCTCTATGACGACTGAGTCATTAATAAATATAAGTCATTAGTACTAAAACATTAATAAATACCTAGGAATCATTACTACTAAAACATTAACAAATAGGAATAATCAATACTGAAGAATTAATACTGGACTAATTGCAGCGGCGGAATACCTGGCAGCAGAAGCGGCAGAGCGCGAGGCGAATCGCATTGAGGCCATGAGTGCAGCGGGCATTCCTTCTCTGGCCCAGTCGGTCCCCATAGACGTGCCCAACATGGGCCAGCCTCTGCCCATACGCCGGCCTCGGAGCAACGTGGTGGGTGCTGCTTGTGGGGCCCATATTGGGCACGTGACTGCCTGGTTTGCTGGGGCCTGGCCCAGCGATGCAATGATTGTGGCTTGCTGATGTACTGATTAGGTGACTTGCTGATGTGCTGATTGTGTGACTTGCTGATGTGCTGATTGTGTGACTTGCTGATGTCTTGCTGATGTACTGATTAGGTGACTTGCTGATGTGCTGATTGTATGGCTTGCTAATGTGCTGATTGTCTGGCTTGTTGATGTGCTGATTGTGTGGCGTGCAGATGTGCTGATCGTGTACTTGCTGATGTACTGATTGTGTACTTGTTGATGTGCTGATTTTGGGAGTGGCATGTGCGCTTATCGTGTGACTAGAAATTGTATTGTTTGCGAGGCTTGCTAGTCCTCTCTCACTTGTACAAGCCGCCTTTTTACTTGTGACGTTGTGGAAAAATAGATTTAATTTATTGCTATATATATTTAATTTGCAATGTATTGGGTTTAGGATTTTGGTTCATCATTTTTAGTTTTCAATTATTGCAGCTGTGACCTGTAGTATTAGTGAGTTCTATTTGTCATTGTAGCGCGAGATCTTTGTCATTGTCATTGCAGCGCGCTTTTCTTTGACTTTGTGATTGTTAAATTTTAGGTGAATGTATTATATTGATTATTGTCGTGTTTCGATTCAATTTTGTTCATAACTAATATATTCATTATTTTAGCTAGTTGTTTTAAGAAAGTTATTTTGATATTTTCAGGAAGGCCTCGAGTCTTAAAGTTATTGATATCTGGATTGCATGAAACTGAAACTTGTGAACAGATTGGGAAGTGAATTATTTGTCAAAACTCATGGTTAGCCTTGTACGAGTGTTAGGGTTTTAGGCTTGTTCGAGTTGTAGTACCGGTAGTTGGTTTGTTGTATTGTGTTTCTATTTATTTACTGTTAATTATATTTACATTCAACTGTTTATTGATTGAATAATCCTTCTTCAGTAAAGTGATGGGTGAAGAAATATCACGTACTGTGTCGGGGAACGCTTGTTCATTAGTAGATTGGGAGTTCCCCAACAATGTCACCAAAACGTCTCCTTATCGTGCGCAGGTGCGGCCACCGTGCAGGTCGCCATCTGAGATCTGCGCGCGCATCCTGCAGCTCTCGGCGACCTACAGCGCTCAGACCACGTCCCATGGGCACCTCTTCGAACGGCGCCCCTCTGCCCTCTCCCGCACCCTCAGGGAGTAGATGGTCAGTACCCTCTGGGAGTAGGCGGTCAGTACCCTCAGGGAGTAGACGGTCAGTAAATACAATTAGCGATAAAATTATTCGCACATCATTTTATTTTCTTCGCTTTTTCAATACTTTGCAAAATTATTGAATGTATGAGCCTAAGATTTGATTTAACTAAGCAGAATGTAATGGGGAAATATCACCACTACATTCTCAAAACAATATATAATTTCGAACCGCGTTATCATGCAGAAATTCCCAAACACCCCCTGACACAATTATTCGAACAGTTGCTTGAAAAATACTAACATAAGTTGCCAAAATAATAATCAATGGCATGTCCATTCATCTTGACAACCTCCAACAGTCTCTTTGTATAGTTTTTGATGAGATTGGCAGTGGTATCCGCTTTGATATTATCCCATTCTTAAATTGCGACTTGTTTCAATTCCTGGCGATTCTTGGGAACTCGAGCAAACATCCTATCATCTTGGAAATCCTGGCCTGGTTTTTGCGCCTGATGGAGGCGGGAAAAACGATAAGCATCTGCTGGGTCCCGGGACACGTTCTATGCCATGCACCACGTGCCATCACAGGCTTCCAAGATAGTTTATTTTCCCTTATAGTTCACGGCCTTTCACAGTAAACTTGGTACTCACGCCATTCTCTCTCAAGGTCACCGAAATAGTTATTATCCTTGCGATGATTTTAAGCTCTTAGGAGACCATTGTTAGAGTTGCCATTTCTATTATATCGTGATCCATTGAACTATTTCCATTTATTTGCTGCGATTTACTTGATTTTAATTTTCAAACTTATAATTATATTATCTCCGCGCGGAAGGAGGAAAGATATATTTTGTAATAAAGTAATTTTAATATTTTTACCCACTCCCTGCATGGTAGTTTTTTTCTCTTGGGAAATCCAACCATTGTTTTTAATAAGCAAACGCGGCTCAAGTCGAGACGAATTTACTATCTTCGTAGAAATTATGAATTAGTGGCTTTGCTTTTGTTTGGTTTTCTATGTTGACCATGAAACGCAACGTTTGGAGGCTGCCGTGGCGATAGATGAGAAGAACCAAGAAACGTTACTCGCATGAGTAATGATTTGTGAGTACTTGTAATTAATCATTGCTGGGCCTCAATTTGATGAATTAGTTGTGGAATATTTTTTTCTAGCATGCCAGGTAGAAGAGCATTTTGATGGTTCTACTACAGTTAGCGCTTTGTGACGATTGATGGTGAAAGGCGAAAGAGGGAATTCTTCTGCGTTCGGGAGAAATCGTGTCATTTCTGGTGATAATTTTGAGCTTGAATTGTTTCCTTCAGATGAGTCTCGTAGGTAGCATTTTTATTAATAAAGGAAAATAATTTTCGTTTAGTCGCACCGGCGTCTATGTGCTTGGTGCAGGCGAGAAATCACTTTCATAAACGTGGGGCGTAACGTTTCATTTTTTTCTTTGAACCTCACTCCGTTGGAAGTGCCATACCATACCATGGATCTTCGAAGAGTACTGGAGTTTAATGCGTTTTCCAAGACTCCTTTTGTGCTGATGACGTAGTCTTAAGTTTACAGCCTTGCGTGTGTTCGTACTAGTTGTGCAGTATCAACTTGCTTTGGTAGTTCGCTACTCGGCTTGTCGCTTGCAGCAAGTATGCTGGTTCATTTATATTGATATAACTATTTGTATGATGGTTTTCAGTGATGGGCTCCTTATTTTGTTGTTACCAAGAGAAAAAAACAAATATAAGTTCTCAAGTTGAAATGCGCGATTGTGTAGTCTCGAGTCCTCAACCAAGGCGTGCAGACTCGCTCGTTGTTGAGACAACAGATTCTGAAAACGTACTCATGCCTAACACCAGTCGATTCATTGATATGTACTTGTACACCAGGATTCTTATGGTGTTAAAGCAATTTGATGTGATCCTCCCCATTTTATTAGTCAATCACTATTTGAAAAACGTGAAATATTGATCTGAATAATTGAAACACCTGATAGTGTTATTCCGGGTGCCTCTGTCTTGGGTAAGCATGTCCAGTTTTTTATTGCTACGAAGCTCATGTACGCGTATTGAGCGACCAAGAAGGCCTCAACACGACTCTTGGCATAATGTGTGGAGGAATTATTGCGAACTAGTTCTGATCATTTTTAACTGGAATCGGAACTTTTTTTTTATTACATGTGGATGTGTGTTATTCGATTATCCTATATAATAGAACAGTCAATACTAGGAATGTGTCAAAATTTGTGGGGAATATTTACGCAGCTTAGGTGCGTGTGCACCAAGAATCTGCTACGCGACAGAAGCGTATGACGAGAGTTTCTAGTTTAAGTTAATACTTCTACGCACGATATTATTTCTGTTGAGTATAATTCAGCAACCCTGCATTGTTGATCTGCGACATTGCTAACGAAGAGACGTTATCTGTTCTGTTCGTGCCTCTGGAAATGCGTTTCATTCAATCTACGAACGTTTATTGTCTGCCGACGGCCTATATACTTCCTCGTAACCGAAACGAGCTTATTTACATTTCTGGCCGGCTGCAGAAATTACTTACATTAAATCCTAATGAAATCTTGACTGGCTAGAGCAAAGACGCTGGTCATATTTTTTTATGTACGAATGAATAAAGTGATAGCACCTGCTGCGTTGACTATTCTACCCTTCTGATAAATTATATGACGTACTAACTGGGACAGTCGGTAGGCGGTTGCTCTAATTGTTGGACTTTCAAGGGCCCTACCTGAACGCACATTAAATCTGTTAACAATTTCATCCACTGAGGCCGAGGCCAATGACACCGCTCAAACCTTATTACCGGGCCGAGGCAAGAGAGATAGTCATATCATACACGCGCGTTCTTGTTAACTAATGATGAACCACCAGCAAGTTTCGTAGTCAGCCGCCACTCAAGGGAATTTGAATAGCTGTCTTCTTATGGATTCCTTCACCTCTTTTCGTTCAACTCGATAATGAATTTGGAAATCACGAATACTACTGTAATACTATTTTTTAAGCTGTTTACCATACGAGGAGCCGCCAGGATGCCGGCTCAACACGTGAGATCAGATTTTATACAGGTCTACTGTGTCGGGCTGAGAGAGCTAGCAGCTTCGTTAAGTAGACTAAAATACAGGTCAACTATCCATTACTACAGCACGCTCATGAATTTCGGTTGGGGTGATGAATCTCAATCCCATTTATGTATCTCGAAATATATTAATCCTAAAACTTGAGAATAAACCCCGTAAGAGCGTTGAACGACAGTCGTATGGACCAGTTTGAATTTTTCGATAATTCGAAAAAGACTAACACCTATACCTTTCCAACCAGGCTCAGGGACGCACACACATTTATATCTAGAATGCCAAGGATACTGCACTCCAAATTCGCTCTGCAGCTGAGTTTCATTTAAGGGTGGAAGGCCATTAACTAAAAAACCTACAATTCCTGACCGACGCTCCATGATCCATTGCTTAAAATCGAGCTACGTCATAGAAAATCCCGGGCCGCGAGGGCAGGTGAAGGCAAAGAAGAAGCATCCACACGACGGTTCAGTTTACTTGAGAGGAATGAACCTGGAGGAGTGCGTGGCACCGATACCTGGTCTGCCGTGCTTCACGGGCTTGTAGGACACGGAGAACTCGGCCAGGTAGTGACCGATCATTTCAGCCTGCAAGAGTAAGGGATTAGTCAGCAACGTCAGCTCGTCTCGCTAATCAATTAATTAAATTAAAGATACTATATAGCCTATTGCGTACATCCACATCTCGCGTATGAAAAACCAGGTTGCACCTCAGAACAAAATGAAGATTTATATACGAAGGTCTTTTTTAATACCCATCTTGGGAATGCCACCAGCAAGTTCGTTTCATTTATCATGGTGATAAAATAACGAAACACTGGCTGCATGTTAGAGGCCAGCATTGCCTAATACCACTATCACTTTCATATTCTTCGCGTGCACAAGCATGCTACTAAGTAGATTAGCATTTGAGCTGGAGTGCTAGGAACCATAGGCACCGTTAGCCAGCAGCCACTGCTCCAGCCAGCTGTCTTCACGGCATCTACAAAAACTACGCGCCGAGAAATTTCAACTATGGACAGCATGGGTGGCGAAAATCAGAAAAAAATATCTCAAATTTGAATAAAAAATTAAATAGAAGATTCAGTGAGTTTTCAGATGTTTACTACAAATAACTGCAATTCTCATTGGTATGATTCAGATAACTAACAGAAACATTAGGGCGTTTTATTGGCTAGGGTGAAGGATCAGCGCAGTCAGAACTGCCATCAAAGAGTAACCCCCGCCTTTTTTTTGGCTAAAAATCTAAGAAAAGTGCCCGAGAGCATAAAGTAGTCCCTTATTGTCTTGCCACATGATGCTTAAACCAGGAAATTCAGTTTTTAGCATTCAAGCTAAATTTTATTCGACGGTATCGGCCAAACCGTTGCTTCTGGCTGCATCAAGACGTCGGAGGCTACTAGCTTAGGGCTTCAACTAAAGTTATCCTATACACCGCAGAGCACACTTTAGAGGCTCAAAGTTCATTACAAGCATGAACCACGCATGGTTGTAACCGATAAAATCCAGCTATTATAGATCGAAAGTACTCCAAAACATAGTAATATAGATATCAGGGCACTATCACTTTCAAATTTCATCGCACCATTGGTGCTGTAAGTTATTTAGATTTAATTTATTCTGAATTTGAATAAATTTAAGACATCCAGGACTGAAATCAGTTTCAATATATTACTAAAAAATTTGCGAAAATATTTCCGAACTTTCTATCTCGCTCTTACGTCAACGTGAGACGACTATCATTTCTGCTGGACAACATTTTTGAACCGAATGTTAGGCTACTGCATTGCAAGTAGAATGTTCACAGCTGACATCAAATAAGATTCAAGCCAAAACTCCAAGGTCGTCAACAACATTCGTACCATGTTGTCAAGCATGAAATCTTGCAATTCATACAAGATTGTAAAATAACAACATAGTCGATTTACTTCAAATTTAATATTAGTTAGACAATGACCTAGCACAAGCATGAGATCTAACCTTGATTTCGACCTCGACGAAGGTCTTGCCATTGTAAACTCCTACGATAGAGCCGACCATCTCGGGCAGGACGATCATGTTACGGAGATGAGTCTTGACGACGGCAGGCTTCTCGAAGGCAGGGCACTCCTTCTTGGCCTTACGCAGCCTCTTCAGGAAGGCGACGTGCTTGCGCTTCAGACCGCGGCTGAGGCGACGACGCTGGCGTGCTGAGAACAGGTCCATCAGCTGCTCCCTGTGGGGTGTAAGGGACGACTTAGGAGAGGAATTATCAAGTATACAAATATAGTTAAGTTTTGAGTGCAAAACGAGGGAAGAATAAATGAGGTTAGCAGCTTATAAGAAGTCTGATTGAAAGAATAAATAGTGATGTTCAAAATGGGGAAAACTCCCTCAAAAATTTAATAGCCGGAACATAGAAAGAGGTGAAATAAAAACTTGGTTTCTCCACCAAATTCTGAGCAATATATATATGTTTAATAATCACTCGTTCCCACTTATTTACATTATTCAAAATACAAGTTTGTAGCACTAAAAATTTCTCATACGTATTTGAGGGTAGTGTTAAAATTTTCATCAATCTAGCGGCAGATTTCATCAATTCTTTGCTAAAAAGCCAGATATGTTTCAAGCAAATACTTTTAGTCTATAACTACACACACTCAGCAAAAAATGTCCAACTAAATGACATCATACGTAGATAACATTAACTCATCTGACAATGAAGCCATCAAACAACATAGCTACACACCGGGCTGAAAATTTGACCATTTATTTAACAGAAAAAAAATTCAATGCCATTAATTTTTCCACAATGTGTTCTACTCCAAGTTAAAGTAAAGTGTAAACAAATACAACCACTGTAGTCTGTATTAAATACATTTTATTTAAATCATAGCAAGCCACACCATAAGTATCCCCAATTTTCACATCAGTGGAAGTTTAACGTTGAGACCTTAATATTGCAACTTGGTACAACTGAGGAAGTTTGACATGAAACAGCCATCTTGACTCCATTAACCCTGTGGTAGTGAGCAAGAATGGAGCAAGTAAGCCAGATGCAGACGTCATC
The DNA here is from genome assembly GCF_000764305.2 of Hyalella azteca. Classification (NCBI taxonomy): domain Eukaryota; kingdom Metazoa; phylum Arthropoda; class Malacostraca; order Amphipoda; family Hyalellidae; genus Hyalella; species Hyalella azteca. The sequence goes on along the minus strand of NW_025937551.1, from coordinate 40,224 downwards.
TTCAGTTCAAAAACCGTGGTAAATTAGAAACGTAAAATTAGCACACTTCAAATGAAACAATAGGTATATCTGGCATACATTTATATGTATGATACACAAACAGGATCTCAATTACTCACGTGCTCATATCCAGAAGCTGGTCCAAGTCCACCCCACGGTAGGTGAACTTTTTGAACACACGATCTTTCTTGACCTGGCCCTGCAAACAAAGAAGTACAGTTTAGATAAAAGTCATTAATGGGCGCTGTGTCATCAAGAGCGCTAACTAGGCAAGTCAATTGTGCAATAAGTTTGCTCCACTATATCAGAAAATACTGGGGGCAGAATAGTAACACAAATATGTTATAATCTCAACTTGATCAACATCAAGAATAAGTTAATCTTTTAGATAACAGTGAAGTTCCCATAGTTAAAAGTTTAAAACTCCCAGCAAAGAAGCCTGCCACTATTCCTGCTTAATGTTTGAGTTGATGTTATAATGCCCCTGCTAATAGCAAATTGTATCATTTTTCAGTTTCATATTCACAAATATGAAACCTGCTTTTTCCAGAATTGAAGTTAGCATTGTAAGCAGTATAGCCACTTGTACATCAAAATTGACACTTTCTGTACTCTATTAAAGATAGAAGAACCAATATTTAAAAAAGAAACATAAGTAACTTGGTGTTCAGTTGCCAATAGTGAATACTAGTGATAAATTGAATCTAATCAAAGCAAAACCATTTCAATTCATAAATCAAATTTACTGGTCTTGCTCCAATATTTGAAAACTATCTCAGATGCAGTTATTTTCTCAATAAATTTTGAAACATGAACCTAGCCCACATTATTTTTTAATATACATACATATATGCAATGTCAGATGAAAAAGTTCAGTTTGGATTCTATATATGTTCTGGAGTTTTCAGCCAAGTACACACTAGTAAAATCACTTCAGTTTTAGCAGATTTTTAAGGGGTGTGTCTCGCTTAAAATTTATCTCAGTAATTTACAGAGGGATCAATCTGAAATTTGGTACACATGTGTAAACCCTAAAATAAAACAGGTTTTATTCATGTCAATTTTTTGTAAAAATGGAAAAAAACGTAAAATTCTTAGAAAACGACCAAAAAGGGGTACTTTTTTTTTAATTTCTCATTTTTGTGAGTGTGGGAGCATTTTGTCTGAAATTTTTGATTTTACCTCCACTTTCCCACCTTTTGGCAACATAAAATCCGAACTATAACGAACTTAGAAAAACCCATACACAATTTTGTAGATCTTTCATTTGCAAATCAAACGGTATATGTCTCATTGACGTAGCTTCAAAACTCTAGGAGGAGATAGGTTTTCCGTGACAATAAGTGTGAATGTTGAGGAGAGCGCGACAAAGNCTATGAGAGGCAGGAGCCAGCAATTTATGGTGAGTAAAGCTAGAGTATAGACCTGTATTTTGCACGTTTCAATTTAAGTTTAACTTATCTAGTAAAAAAATGGCATCATTATGAATAAAAAAAGTGGTCAAAATTACCCCATTTTACGGTATGCAAGATGGAAGACATCCAAAAAATATTTAACAAAATTGGGGGCAGGTATCATTACAGACAAGGTTGTCACATGACACAATAACTTGTGGCATTTAGGGTTAAATGATACAAGTTGTTCTTGGCAGATGCTACTGTTGACTTTCTGCTGTTCAATATAAACCATATAATATTGATAAGAATCTAGACAGTTAAATATTATTAGTATGGTATTGCCTTAAAAAAAATCAAGAATTGCCATCTATTCAAGCTTTACTTAGTCTGCAGTCTGCACCCAAGAAATTGTTAAATCAATAGCAAGTATGGATGGTGACCTCATTTATTGGCACCATGACTCTTAACCTTGAGTTCATTTTCACCAATATTCCAATTTGGGGCTACTGCCAATTGGCAATACCTGGCAGATGTTTCTTACAGTTGTGGATAAAAAAAAGCAGTTTCCCATTTTGTTAAAAAATAAAGAAAAGGCCATAGAAACAGCCGAACAGGTGATATTGGCCAGATTCATTTGTGTGTTTGCTCAATTCATCACAGGTATGGAATATTTCTACTTGGCAAGCCACAACTACATTTTTTGTGCCATGGTTTTATGGATTTGCCAGTCAAAATTTCATTTCTTTGAGCTGTGACTCCATTTCTTCAAACCGTGATTTCCATATCTCACTCCTGAAAAGCCATTTATGAGCCACAAACTTGTATACAAATTTTGTGCACATGTTATCCAAAATCTTGAATTTTACCCTAAAAAAAACAGCAAAACTGACATTTGTCTTCACTTGAGTGACAACTGAACACATGATATTGCAGTCTGACTGCTCTGATGAGACTGCAGCTGTGTTAGGGACTTAGGGTAAACACACCATATATTCAGTATTCCAACACATCAAGGACGTACCAATAAATGAATGGCTATAAAAAGATCACCGTATGCACAACTTGAGTTCTGATTGCTTTACATCACTCTCAAAACACCACACTACGCACCAGCAACAATGAAACGCCACAAATTGTTGCCATATTTATTTAAAAGCCTTTAGAATTCAAATTGACAAAATCCCTGAATTCCAATGCTGTGTGTGACTAAATTCAACACATTGTGAGACTAATTCCAACAGCGCTTCTAACTTTTACTAAATTTACTAATTCGTAATTCCGACACCCTGGTTTGGAATTCAGATGCCCTGTGTGAGCTGTATCAGAATACGACGCAGAATACGACGTAATGTAATAAGACGTCATTACATTATGTTCTGCAAGATATTTGAGGGAGAGTTCAAGTAATGCAGATTGCACCATCATTGCTGAAGTTGAAAATTTTATGAAACAACATGTTTGCAAAGTGCAAACTGCAATTTTTTCAATCAAACAACAATACATGACATTAGAGCCACAAAATTTCACACATAGGGTAAACGCGGTATATTCCGTCACATTAAGGACGCATCGAGAAATGAAAAGCTATAAAAAAATAACCGTATGCGTTACTCAAGTTCTGTTTGCTTTATGTGACTCTCAAAACACCACACTACGCATCAGCAACGACAAAACGTCACAAAATGTTGCCAGATTTATTTAAAAGCCTTTAGAATGCAAACCTACCAAATCCCTATATTCCATCACTGTGTGTGGCTATATTCGGCACGTGGTGAGGCATATTCCGTCCGCGCTTCNCGTAGAGAGGGAAGTGTGGTATCCGTGTGACTGTCTCTTATACACATCTAGATGTGTATAAGAGACAGGGAGGATGTCGGTGATGTAGTCCCAACATTGGCATGCAGGATCGTACTGTTGACATACAGGTTCATACCCTACTTGCCGCAACCAGTCCAGTCATTCATTAGAAGGCACCGATGGCACATCTAAAGCCATGTTGCCTTCTTTAGTTCTGTAATTCATGTCCGATAGAATTGTGATCTATGAATGAATATTTATTACTGTGCTGACTCTTAGAACCTGAGTCCTGACTCCTGAGTTGACGGACTTGACGCATTAGCAATCTGGTTAACTCGTATCCAACCACAACACAGTGCGGATACACGTTTGTGTGTACGGTCAGTGTGATTATGTAATTTGCATTGCCGCGCGTCCATATTTAAACTATTTTAGCTTTCTTAAAGTACAGCGCTGTTGGCGCACGGCGAATTTTTTTAACGACATAGTACGGCGCACCGCACAGGTTGTTAAAATGACAAGATAAATTCCTGCGCACCTGGCACATCTTCCTGACCATGGTTTTCTAGTATAGAGGCTTAGAGCTAATGGAAAGCATTAGCCTAGGTGATAAGGTAGTATGCAACATTTTAGGCTAGTTCATTTTAAAATCAATTTCAGACTTTCAGTAGTAATAAAAGATTAAAATTTTAGATAGCCTATATCATTTCTTCTATTTATACCTAGGTATAGGCCTATTGTACCAGATTTTATACCTATTTTGCAACCTTTTAAGCCAAACCAACTCATTATAGCTAGGTAAGTTTTGAATAGGCAAAAATTGGTGTGCACACAGCACACACCTAAAAATAAAATAGGCCTAGGTAAGCAGAATATAAGCACAATTACAAAAATCTAAATGACGATGCCAAACTACCTACTACTAAAAAAAAACTACTATTCTTGCAGACAATTTGCTCAGTAGGTAGGTATACCTACCTACCTTATTAGGTAGCTAGGCGGACGGTTGAAAAAATATTCCATTGAAATGCACGCACAAGAATAGAATTTTATAATTTGTTAAATACCACAAAATTAGAATAGAAGAGCAGTAAAGTAAATTAAATCTACAACTTTAATATAATAGCAACAGGTTCAAAAATATCTCGACTTAAACACTACGTCAATAGAGGTAAACAGCAATGGGATGTTGACGTTTTTGTTACGAAAAAACGCAAGGTTATACAAGTTAATAACTGCACTGAATAGAACGTAAATGGTCAACAAAATATGAGAAATTATATTAACACTCACCTCAACCATGTTTGCAATTTCTCGAGTTTTTCTCTTAATATAAATCTAACGTAAACACGCACAGCCTCACAGCACTACCAGCGTTTAGGTGTAGACATTTTTAATGGTTCTATCCAAAATTTTCGTCAGAGGGGATAACTTTCGGATCAGTTTTGAGTCACCCGGTTCAAAGAACTGAATAAAACCGTAACTCAAATTGAATTTTATCCAATTGAATACGAAAAATAAGAAATTATTTACAATGAATATGAGGATCTATTAGGTGAATTCTGTTAATATTTTGAGAGAAAATTCATTATATAACACGCAGATGAATACGACACACTGCGCCATGAGTGTTAACTAGCAATAAATATGTGCGACAAACGCAATTTATTAGTAGACTAATTTTCTATATCATAATCGGTGTATATTCAAACTCACCGGCGAACTCGGAAAACAAATGGATATCAATTTGAAACTGATATCTATGAAATTGAAAACGTAACTAAATGAAAACTATTCGGTTAGTTAGGAATTCTTAGAAAATCCATTTAGAATTGACAGATTTATGAGCTGTTGACTTGCGAAAATTTTGCCTTCATGTGTATGAGTGTAAGTCGCCTCACGGACGCCTCTTACAGCGGCCGGTCAAGCGGTCAGAGCGATCAGTCTCGTGGCCGGTCTACAAGGTTAAGTGAACATGAAATATCTCACAAACTAATGAACGCAGCACGATGAAACTTAGCACATGCATTCATTAAGGCGTAACGGTGATGTTTAGGTCGGTAGCGTTTATTCCATTTCACCTTCGTTTCCAACTTGTGCGGTCATACGGGCCAAAATTTACAGTTGGCATAAATTATTTTCCACACTACTGAACATATATGAACGAAACTTTGGATATGCATTCCTAGTCGCCCAACGATGAATGTAAGGTCTGTCTCTTATACACATCTAGATGGCAGTGGTACCGTTGGATAGNCGGTCGCTGTATCCCGGTAACGAACGGTCGCTGTATCCCGGTAACGAACGGTCGCTGTATCCCGGTAACGAACGGTCGCTGTATCCCGGTAACGAACGGTCGCTGTATCCCGGTAACGAACTGTCGCTGTATCCCGGTAACGAACGGTCGCTGTATCCCGATAACGAACGGTCGCTGTATCCCGGTAACGAACGGTCGCTGTATCAGGGCAACGCACGATCTCTGAACCACGATAGCGTAGATCTGAGGGGTTTGGTACTGAGGGATTTTAAATCCTATAATATCTCTAGTAATCACTACAGATGTCTGTATCTCGATAACGTACGATCACTGCATCACCGCAACACACAATCGCTGTATCACTGTAACGTCCGATCATTGTATCATGGTGAAACACGATCACGACATCACGATAACGTACGATCGCCCTATCACGATGAAGCATGGCCAACAGAAATGTACGATTGCTGGTTCACTATGACACACGATCTCTATTTCACGATAAAGCACGATCTCAATTTAACGATGACACACGAACCAAGAAGATTGACCGGGAAAGATTGATTTTGTACCGTAAAAAAATATCGTTGCACTTCCGATCCGTTTACCTCGCCCTTAGCTCTGCACTGGCATTATCTTTTTTTATGTGGCGTATTTTTAACACGTTTTTAACACGTTTTTCTTAGCTTAGCTTCGCGTTTGTTTGTTGTTAACATTGACAACGAAAATTAGCCCACTTCTGATTGCTCTAGAGATCTGAAATTCGGCATGCAGGCTATTTTCGTCCAACTGCCGCTACTTCCCTCCTAAGGTGCGTGGTACACTTCACCAACTGCCGCTACTTCCCTCCTAAGGTGCGTGGTACACTTCACCAACTGCCACTACTTCCCTCCTCAGGTGCGTGATACACTTCACCAACTGCCACTACTTCCTTCCTAAGGTGCGTGGTACACTTCACCAACTGCCGCTACTTCCCTCCTAAGCTGCGTGGTACACTTCACCAACTGCCGCTACTTCCCTCCTAAGGTGCGTGGTACACTACACCAACTGCCACTATATACTTCCCTCCTAAGGTGCGTGATACACTTCACCAACTGCCGCTACTTTTTCCACCTCCACTAAGGTGCACCAACTGCCACCACTTCTGTTTCCATGGCAACATGAAGGGAAGTACATATATTTATTATCATTAATTATGACCTCTACGAAGAAGGTTTATATTTGGCATTGAGAAGTGTGGCATAAATCTTGATGTGCATGAACATGCGAGCATTATCCTACTGTGTGTGCAGATCCCAGGCTACAGCGTGGAGATGTGGGCGAAGTCTCTGCAGGATTACGAGTATCCTGCAGGACCAGCGTGGAAGAAGCTCTACGCAGAAGGAAAATTCCCAGACCCCGCCATGGAGAAATGCCCCCTAGTCGAGCGTCCCATTGAACGCATCTCCAAGCGATAGGACGATGCACTAAATGATTGGTACAGGGAAATTTATATTATGTTTGATTAGTTAAAATTTCTAATTTCTACTTAGTTATGGTCACTGCTAACCTTATTTGGGTGAGGAACACATTCGGTGATAGTGGTTATTTCTTTATGTCAGAAAAGTCTGGGGGTTTGCCGAAATATTAGTAACTAATCTAGGATTCAAAATATACAAGTCGAGGGGAAGGGATCTTAAAATACCACCAGCAAATAGTCTGATTCTCAAACTATATCTCATCTCAAAATATATAAATATGTAAATTGTCGCGTCCTTTATGCGTGCGACATGCACTTTTCGATTGTAGCCTTAATTACGGCGCGGAGCTGTAAATCGGGATCTCAGCCGTCTGCCGTTTATTACTGATTTTGCTGTTGCTAGTAGTAGAACTTTCGCTAAACTACTCCTTTGGCTAATTTACTATAATTATCTCGTTCATTTCTTGTTCATATTATCGTAGTCGGTTTACAGTTCTCCTCTGTGAAGTAAAGTCTTCCTCGACAGAGTACAGTAGGCTTAAATTTTCCGTTGACAACTTACGAATTTAAAGTCATAGGGCACACCATCCACGTTAGTTCCTATGGATTTGTAACTGTTGCCACATGTATATTTATTTCAGCCGAAAGTTATGTGATGCTTAGATATTGGTTTATTAAATACCCTTGTAGATTTATCGTTCGTCAAATTCCCAAATTTATGATTTCGTTTGTTCTGATGTGCGGAATTTTGTCCCGCAATTTACAGAAGGTAAAGGAAACAAATGAAGAGTGAAAAGTATTTTCCTTTCCATTATCTCTGCTTGGCATTATGAGCTGGACTTTTGAATTCTAGCCAGAACATAAATACATTCCCATATAATAATGAATTTACGTGCTTTTATTCTGAGCTTCAGAAAATTACTAATTTGTAGCCTACTCATAATATACGAGGCATGTTTTATAAGTAAGGAGCGTTTTGGAATTTAAAAAAGACGTGCATAGATATTGCAATAATTTTATTTTTACATGAAAGCCTGTACCTTAATCTACTTTTTCACATAATTTCCGTGAATATTGAGGCAATTGTCATAACGTAGCACCAGTTTTTGAATACCCTTCTGATAAAATTGTGCCGCCTGACTTGGAGATGAAACTCTGCTGAAATTATGAATTCTGCTGGAATGAAGGAGAAATTCTGCTGAAAAACGCCTGAAAATTATTCTTCTTGACGAGTCAGGTGGCATAATTTCAGGCGTTTTCAGTAGAATTTCACCTCCAAGTCAGGCGGCCGAATTTTATCAGGAGGGTATTCAAAAACTGGTGCTATGTTATGACAATTGCCTCAATATTCACGGAAATTATGTAGAAAAGTAGATTAAGGTACAGGCTTTCATGTAAAAATAAATATTGCGTTAACTTTGCACGTCTTTTTTAATTCCAAAAAGGTCCTTACTTAAAAAAACTTGCCTCGTATTAGCTATGTAAGTATCAGAGGTCTTATATTTCTATAACGGTCTTGGGTCTCAAAATATCAGTAGTCAATAACACAGTTAAGGGTTTTGGGTTTCAAGATATCAGTTGCGGAGGTCTGCAGTCTTTATCTCTTAGGGTACGGCCAGACTAAAAGCGAGAAAGCTGAAGCGCGCGGAAGCTTGGAGCGCGCTGACGTGTGTAGGTGGCCAGACACAACGCGAGGTGGCGCGACCAGTCAAAGAAAATTTTCAACAATCGCCTACCAAGAGCCCGGCGATGCGTTGAGCACGCGTTTTTCATTATAAATAGAATAGAAGAGTCGACACTGAAGAAATAGGCCTATTGCCTGTTCGATTCTTGTAATTTTCGTGACTTGATTCACAAGGGATCCGGCCTTTGGAACCCGATCTTTCCATAACTGACGATTAATTGAGATAGCTGCTGGACTTATTGTTATCGATATGGTGAATTTTCTTGGCGTTTTCTTTGCTTTTAAATTCCTTGTGAACTTGCGATATAAGCAGACTAATGATATAAGTACTTATATATCATCTATTTATAATAATAATAGCGGTTTCAGCGTTATTAGGCCGTAGGCCTGTCACCGATTCTTAACATCGCAGAACATTCACAGCATTTTTGCGGTCTCGAACTCGCAACTCACTGCTACAATTCTGCGCACTGCTTAATCGCCCGGCCTCCTTGCCGATTCTGACCAGAAACTGGCGCACAGAGCTGGGATCGAACCCGCGCCTCTTTGCTCCAATCTTAGTACTCTGAACTTTAACCACTGGGCCACCCTGCCGTGTGAACTCATCAAAAAGTCTTAGAAAAAAATATAGAGGTGAAAAGCTAGGATCCTTAGAAAATTTAGGTTTAACATTCAACGCTTACCCAGTAAGTCCATTTAAGCTTCGTCTTTTGAAATCTAATCATACATGTACTGATCAGTGATCAACTGATGTAGCTACCACTTGTCTCAGGTTCCACAACCTCAAATTTTTGTTTTGTTACGTGTTACAGCATCGTTTGTTTTTTATGAATTATAATATGCTCATATGCATCTAAAATGTTTCAATGAAATATTTATTTTTACGTTATTAATAATTTTGGTATTTGCAATTTTTATGGGACACTTACTGTTGGAAGCACAGACCCGCTGCAGGCGCTGCTGTAACGCTACCGCTGCGAATAAGTTTAGATTGGTATCGGCTCTAAATACAATAAAGAAAATGGAAAAGTCAATTAAAAAATTTATTTAAGCAGAAGCTATTATATTATATCCATAGACATTTTCAGCGAAAATTTTTAACTTCGGTCGTAAAAACATTTATTAAAAAAATCGTATATAACTTTATTTGTAACAAAAATTGCATTACTTCGAGATGCATAATTAAAATACGATGAATATATGGCATTTACTCTTTTATGTTTATGGATTTTGAGATGGTTGGGTTAGTGTTACATTGTAATTGTTGTTTGCTTGTTGCCAGGCATGGAAGGCATCTTCGTCAACGGCTTTATTTACAATCAACGGCTTTATTTACTTTAAATTATTGTGACAAATTGAGTCCTTCAATTGTGGAAAGATTTGTAATCGGAAAAATTCTAAAAATGAATGAAATAAATATTAAAGTGAACTAGCATTATGATATGGTCATATTATGTTATTGTTCAATCATATTTTCACGGTAAAATTCAATGGTTCAACAACAAGTCATTGTCACATTGAACATTGAAAAAAAATTCTCCATTTATCTGAAATATGGAACGTTTCAACATATATTGAAGGCATAACGTTTTACTAAGAAAATAATTAATTGATTTGAAGGACATGCAAGGTGAAAGAACTACGAGCAAGTCGGACCTAACGACCCCATGCGTCCTCCATATGAAGCTTGCTTACGTGATGCCTTAGCTGCAGGATACTTACAGTTGCTAACCGCATCCCTTCAGTCGGTGTCCGTGTTGGTGGTGGAGAGTTAGTTGCTGCCCAGTGAGAGAAGGATTTTATAAGTTCCGTTAATAACCTAGCAAAGTTTATTCGTACAGTGTAAATTTTAGGTAAATGGCGGATGATCCCATGGGATGTACTTGTTAAATTTAACACCTTCTGCCAACATTGGATTTCAAACTCTGAAAACATTTATGGTTTCTTAGCAATAACCGTACGAAAGTTGACTTGATTTGAGTTCTTGCTACAACGTACATGATTATATTGTTTTAAAATTGATTACTTTAGCAGCAATTCGAAAATTACGTTAGCAGCTGTTCGTGAAGCACATGTGTCCTGAACACGTTTGTGAACGCAGCAGCGCCCATTGGTTTGACGTCAGCATCCTGTCTATATATGGTACCGGAGCAAATTGCCTCAGCGGATGGATGAGCTATAGTATGATTACGTAGTAATTAAAACAACTGTGAACTACCCAGTAGCATGGGGAGGTCTTGGTTTTGTTTGCACTTCACTTTGTGGTTTCTTCTGGTCACATCGCGACCTTGTTTTACTAACACAGCAGTGTTCTGCAGGTTTTTATCTAATTTTCATTTATCTGCTATATTTATTCCTGAAGGGCACTTCCAACATCACATGCATATATGGTGTATTAATTTGGTGGAACATCAATGTTTACGTGTGTGCCTGTTAAACTGTTCGTAGATTTTTGAGTATTTTTATTTGAGAGCGTTTATTGCGCGCGCAAGTGAAAACAACAATTTTGTATGCTACAATATATTCTCAAAATGACGTGCTTAAGATAAGAAAGATTAGATAACAGCGTCGGCACCTTGCAGCATAGAAACACAATAACAGTAAAAACTACTGTTCCCAATATAATAGTACGAAAACAACTTTGCATATAATTGGAGAAAAATGCAGAAGCTTTTTCACAGCATTTATACAACCCAGTATATATCAGTGTTTAAGCACAACAGCGTTAATAATGGAGCTTGTATAAAACGTATGTTTCCCTGCGTTTGTTTGCAAAATAAATATTTCAGTTATATTTGCTCATCAGCAGAGAAGATTATGCTGCATTAAACGCATGCATCCAACATAGGCAGACTATTGTGGTATAGGATTTTGTTCGAGCATACAGTTCTCTTTAGCTTCTTGCCGGCTTATCACCGATACCGGGAGGCAGGACTCTCGGCGATAGCTTTGCTTATCAATGATAAGCGGTACTTATTTCCAGGGGACATGATTAAATAATGCACAAGTTTCTTGCTAGTTGTCATGGTGCTTACCATGAGTGGTGTGTGGTGACCGTGTGAGGTGACCTATGAGTATGACCGTGTGACGGGAAGAAGGAAGTGATGTAGTGAGGGAAGTGTGGTGACCGTGTGATGTAGAGAGGGAAGTGCGGTAACTGTGTGACGTAGAGAGGGAAGTGTGGTATCCGTGTGACGTAGAGAGGGAAGTGTGGTGACCGTGTGACGTAGAGAAGGAAGTGTGGTGACCGTGTGACGTAAAGATGGAAATGTGGTGAGATTCCATAAGAAATTTCATTGTTCATAATAAGTTTGTTTGTTCAGTGGCAAGTGTCAGCTGCAATGTGGCTGCCACCCCCACCAGCGCTGCCGCTGAGCAGGCTGCAGTGCCTGGGGTGCAAATGTATGCTGTTCACCCAATTCTTAAACACCTTCTATTATCATTCTATTATCAAATTTTGATTGTTGCGTAGAAGTGAATCCCGATTTAATCCTGTATATGTTCTGTCTGGGCAGAAATAAGCAAAATAATAATTGATACACTTTTAGACCACTTCAGCCCACTCTTAGCCCACCTCTGTCCACTTTCATCCCTCTTCAGCCCATATATAGCCCACCTCTGTCCACTTTCATCCCACTTCAGCCCACATCTTAGTTACCTCTGTCCGCTTTCATCCCACTTAGGCCCACTCTTAGCTCAACTCTGTTTACTTTCAGCCCACTTCTAGCCCATCTCTGTCCATTTTCAGCCCACTTATAGCCCACAATGAGCGACAACTTCGCAGCGACGCGCGTGCGGGCGCTGTCGGTGCGCGACATTCGCTTCCCTACATCCCTCGAGAACGTCATTAATGCGTAGGAGTGACCAGTTAACTTGATCTTGGTGAAAGTGATGCCCTCAGTGACGTACAAACAGCCTGTGTATTGCAGGTTTTGCTATAGCGCTTAACTCACGTATCTATAATGTAACAATATTATATTGTTCACTGCCCTATGTTCAGGCGGTGAAATAACATTATTATACGAAAAATATATTAAAAACATATGAAATATGTTATATGATAAATAACATTGTTGTGCTGTTCGACAAAAGATCTCGCAGGTTTGAGCGATGAAAAAAAATGTTACGCTGTTTGGACGTTACGGGAAAACCTTCTTAACTTATTTCGATGAGTTTAATTGGGTCTACTGCAGGCGTCGTCTTATGTGTAGAGTGACGACTTGCGTCTCATTTCATATAAAACATCTCTGAACAACAGCACGCGAGTAGTGTGAAAAAATAAATTTGTTTTCTGCGTTTTTCATGCACTGGCGGCATTCTTAAATTAATACGTTAATTGATTTTCATTTTATTTTTATTGTGTTTTATATGTTATCATTTCAATCATGAAATCCTTGAACCGAACCTCGACTAAACTCGGTTCCCGCGGCCCACGTCCCCGTGCCGCCGTCATACACTCAGAAAAATATATGGTTAAGATTATTAGAAATTGACACACGTTCGCACTTACAACACTATCAAAATGTAGACGTAGCACTGTTACGTAATTTCGCTGAACCAAACTGAGAATGGATGACCCTTACAAGGATAAAAGGTGCATCACTATCTGGACTATGACTATTTCTATTTCTCAGAGTGTAGCGGCAACATTTTAGGACTATTTCTCAGAGTGTATATATATATTTTTAGGACTATTTCTCAGAGTGTAGCGGCAACATTTTCCGGTAACAAAAGAGGCTGAGGCGGCCGAGGTTCCATCGAAGTCCGATTCTTCGCTATGGGCAGTTGTTTGCTTCCTAATGAGCACCGGGACCATCGTATTCGAAGTACGATATCGTAAATGCTCGCGCAGATAATGAAGTGAGCCTGTCAAGTGAAGAGGCGTTCCAGTTAATTCACAATCTTGAAGAGCATTAGAGTTTCTGTAGAGAACGTTGTTTCCACTGTTCGATACCTATTCACAATTGCGGCGGCAACAAATAATGGAAAAATATTGTTTTACCATTCTTGTGGGAATTTCGAGGCCTAAAAATAATGTCGTTTTTCTCACGTAATGTAATTAGCGCAGGTTATTGTTAAATGAGAAATAGTGAATACTTACGAGAAGTTAGTAAGAATAATGTATGACGACCACACTCGTAATAAATTTTGTTTCAACCCAAAATTTAAGCCATAGGATTTGCCCCGATATCTATTTTTCTTCATAAAAATGAGCTTCATTGGTGGATGGAATAACCAACTTTTGACAGGAGTGTCGTCGCGGCTGAGGTTAATGTATGTCTCCGAGTATTATGTATTTTTCTGATAATTCAAAGCCTAGCAAATCGCACGAATTATTCTATTGAATCTCGAAAATTTTGTATTATTAACTATAACCAAATGAACCGGTTGATGCTGTTTCATATGCACTCTGTCACTCCCTGTTACAACACAGGTTTATAGATAGGGAGTTTTAGAAATAGGGAGAAAGTAATAGAGTTTGTGAGATAGGTAGAAAGATAGGGAGTTTGTGAGATAGGGAAAAAAATTTCAGCGCTTGATGCTGCACAAATATCTGAACTATTTCTTTCTAGTGTGTGCGACAATTCTTTGTAGTGAAAAATTCTTGGAACCACAGCACCCTATTTTGTTAGTGCTTTACCTGTGCTTTACAAAGACGTGTCCCTCTGAGCAGCACAATATTCATGTCTATTGTTCGTGTGTAATGAGTACTTCACCTGTGCCTCACAAAGACGTGTCCCTCTGAGCAGCACCCGGACCCCGACTACTCGTGCGCGTACGTGACGCTCTTCACGGACACGGACTTGCGAGGACACGGACTCTGCTTCACCCTCGGGCGGGGAACGGAGCTGGGTAAGTGCTGGGTGAGTGATGGGTGAGTGATGGGTGAGTGATGGGTGAGTGATGGGTGAGTGATGGGTGAGTGATGGGTGAGTGATGGGTGAGTGATGGGTGAGTGGTGACAACGTTACCACCTGTGCAGTGGTGAGCGCGGTGAAGTCCCTGGCGCGGCTGGTGGTGGGGCGGCCGCTCAGCAAGCTCTTGTACGGCAACATGCGCGCCACCTGGCACTCCCTGGTGTCTGAGAGCCAGCTGCGGTGGGTGAGTGGTGGGTTATGGGTGAGCCAGCTGCGGTGGGTGAGTGGTGAGCCAGCTGCGGTGGGTGAGTAGTGGGTGATGGGTGAGCCAGCTGCAGTGGGTGAGTAGTGGGTGATGGGTGAGCCAGCTGCGGTGGGTGAGTAGTGGGTGATGGTTGAGCCAGCTGCGGTCGTTAGTAGTGGGTGATGGGTGAGCCAGCTGCTGTGAGTGAGTAGTGGGTGATGGGTGTCGGGTCACCAACCCCCCCTCGGTTGGGCCGAAGAGGGCGTAGTGCAACTAACGGTGGGTTGTCGGATGCCCTCCTGGGTGTGCAGGTGGAGCCGGATAAGGGTGTGGTGCACCCTGCTGTGGGTGCTGTGGTCAGTAACCCCCCCTCTCCCCCACTGGGTGGGCAGATGGTAATTAATTAACCCTCGTGGGTGGGCAGGTGGGGCCAGAGAAGGGTGTGGTGCATCTTGCTGTGGGTGCTGTGGTCAACGCGCTGTGGGATCTGTGGGCCCGGCTGGAGCGCGTGCCGCTGTGGAAGCTGCTCGTGGACATGGACCCACAAGTGCTGGTCAGCACCATCGACTTCACGTACATGTGAGTGGTGCACGTGTGTGTGAGTGATGAACGTGTGTGTACGTGGTGCACGTGTGTGCGAGTGATGCGCGATTGTGTGAGTGATGTTACTGATGTACGTGCGTACGAGCAACATTGCTGCACACAAACGCTGTTGTGCTCGAGTACAACGGCGTCTCGAGGTATGTTTTTTTTATCAACATTTAATTGATGGAACGTTACACCCATCAGCGTTTCTTTGAACTGCCGACGATTTTTCCAGATGTGAACGTTTTTTTTCTCCCCTCTTCTTAGCTCCATGGGCGAGACGTTCAACAACCTCAGCCCCGCAACGGAAAGGGATTCCTCCCGCAGAGATTGAAATCTGACCGTAGCCCGTTACGTAATGGGGGGTACCCTGCCCACTCTCCTTCTTCTCTAGTATTATTATGTCACAATCCTGAAGGTCTCGGCTTCGAAGTTAAGGGCCAGTCTGGTTATTATTTTTCGTGTGCAAAAAAATTACATACCCCTCAAGCCTCCTCTGCAGCGAGTACAGACCCAAGCGCTCCAGCTTCCCTCAGTATTCCAGCTCTTCCATCCCACTGATCCTAGACTTGGAGGTTTGCAGGATTTCAAGTTGCTGCACTGAAGCCACCGCGAACGGGATACGTGCCAACAGTGACAGCAATATTCAAAGAGAAGGATCATGAAGGCTTTGAAGAGTGTGCTCATCTGTTTCTCTTGTTCAGAACGTCTGCAAGATCTATTTCATCTGACGCCTGTCAAATGCGGTTATTGCTGTCCTGTGATCATCAAACTTGGCCTGGGTACTCAAGATTCAGACACATTCGTCACCTCTGTATATCAGTAACTCAAACTTGGTGCTGTTGAATTCCTTGTTCACAGCCTTCTACCGTCTTTCTATCTGTAATTGTTGTCATCACCCTCGTGTCATCCGCGAATGACGACGTCTATGAGGAAGACGATCACATTCATGTTGATAATGTGAATGAGGAAGATGATCGGTCTAAGTACCGTAACTTGTGTTACTACACTTTTCACGCTCGCCTAGTTTTATAATCAACGCCAATATTTTTCATTCGACTCTCAGTAGTCTTAGTTTTCTGAAGAGCACTCTATGGCCAACTGTCAACTATGGGACCTTCTGCAAAGTTCAAACACCACGTCCACGCCAGCCCCCTTCTTCTGTTTGGCCATAATTTGGTGCCGATGGTCCAGTAACTGAAACACACGGGAGCAATTTCGCCTAAAACCGTGCTGTCTGCTGTGGAAAATGTCAGCTTCCTCTACGTACAGAACCAATCTCCTGGTTACGGCCTTCTGGATTACCCGGATCCATCCGTCACTAAACCTGCCATCCATCGACGTTTCTTTCGTCAATTGATGTTTCGTTCATCCATCAACGTTTGCTCGATGTTTCGACGTTTCTATCGCCCATCCATATTATTTTAATATCACGTTAATTTATTTGCAATACAAAAATAAACGTTTGTCATGGTACAACGCTGATCATGATCATGATACAATGATATTCATGTTACTGTGCACCTGCACTGCACGCAGAACGGACGCGCTGACGGAGCAGGAGGCGCTGCAAATGCTGCAGCAGATGCAGGAGGGCAAGCAGGAACGCGAGAACTTCATGCTGAAGAACGGCTACCCCGCCTACACCACTGCTGCAGGTACTGTGCTGTACTCTGCTTATACTGTGCTATGCTTGGCTGTCTCGATATTTTTTCACAGTGCTGTAGCCGCTCCTAGCTGTAAATAACGATTCTTGTTCTTCCTCTATGCTGTGCATTGCAGTGCAATTTCAACTCAACTAGTCACTTAGTGTCGCATATCGCGGAAGGCTGGATCTGGTACTCGGTAACTAGTTACTTAAAAATATCGCATATCGAGGCAGGCTGGATCGAGTACTCGGACGAGAAGATTAGGACGAAGTGCGAGCAGTTCCTGGCTCGAGGATGGCGGCACTTCAAATTGAAGGTCGGACTCGACCTGCAGCGCGACAAGGAGCGATGCAGGCTTGTGCGTGACATCATCGGTTTCTGCCGCCCCCTCTGGATCGAGGAACCCACCAGCCCTGATGACATCCTGGGGCACGCCACTATTGCCGATGTGGGTGGTCGCATCACACTATAATGGCGCATTTCGGTTATTTTAATTGAGGTTATTTATTCGGTTATTTAATACAGGTGCTCGTACTGTATTCAGTGAACGCGTCAACTAATTTAAGACACTTTTTCATGAGATCGCTTTGAGATCAGAAAAAGGTGGATAACATCGGTAGCATCTCCACCTTATTCGCCCACAACTTCCATCGGCCATAACATTCCCTCTTTAATAACCACAATCACCGTTGCCAGAGGCTTTTTCGGTCAAATTCTACTATTTATTTTTTTATAAGTTGCGATGGCCTGCAAAAATTTATCATGGCAGTATGGCGGTACTTCCTTCCTTATTGTATTTTACAGAATTCAAATTATGGAATTTGATTGTTTTCGTCGTAACCTCAAAATAAAATTATAATATTGAATTGTTAGCCTTTTCTGGCCTTTTCTGTGTGTACTTGCCATTTTTAGGCCTTCTGGCAACCCTTTTGACAATATGGTCCCCCATTGCAGGCGTTACGGCCCCTGGGCATCGGCGTAGCGACGGGCGAGGCCTGCCAGAACCGCGTGGTGTTCAAGCAGCTTCTTCAGGCCAAGGCCATCGACTTCTGCCAGATCGACGCCTGCCGCGTCGGTGGCGTCTCGGAGGTCTTAGCCATCTATCTTATGGCCAAAAAGTTCAATGGTGAGCGTCTGCGTCTACCGCGTGGCAAGGCGTCATGCGATCCTGAAGACGATTAAATGGCGTTTTTTCACTTCATCAAGTCGACAATATAATTCAGTTTAGAATAAAAATATTGCGCTATACTGTATAATAATAATTGCGTTGCGTTAATTTCTTGTTTTTTTTTTCCAGTGGAATAGGATGTTGATCAAAATTGAATGTCATTCAAAATTCTTGCGAAACTAGGATGTTTGAAAGTAGGACGTTGAAACTAGGTTATTCAAACCAGGAATTCATGTTTCCTCCACAGTGCCGGTGTGTCCCCACGCCGGAGGAGTGGGGCTGTGCCAGATGGTGCAGCACCTCCAGATGTGGGATTATGTGAGCTTGACTGGCACCACCAAGAACAGGGTCATTGAGTATGTACCACATCTCGAGGAGCACTTCAAGACACAAATAAATGTCACCAACTGCCGCTACTTCCCTCCTAAGGTGCGTGATACACTTCACCAACTGCTGCTACTTCCCTCCTATGGTTCGTGATACACTTCACTAACTGCCACTACTTCCCTCCTAAGGTGCGTGATACACTTCACTAACTGTCACTACTTCCCTCCTAAGGTGCGTGGTACACTTCACCAACTGCCACTACTTCCCTCCTAAGGTGCGTGGTACACTTCACCAACTGCCGTTACTTCCCTCCTTAAGGTGCGTGATACACTTCAACAACTGCCTCATGAACATGCGAGCATTATCCTACTGTGTGTGCAGATCCCAGGCTACAGCGTGGAGATGTGGGCGAAGTCTCTGCAGGATTACGAGTATCCTGCAGGACCAGCGTGGAAGAAGCTCTACGCAGAAGGAAAATTCCCAGACCCCGCCATGGAGAAATGCCCCCTAGTCGAGCGTCCCATTGAACGCATCTCCAAGCGATAGGACGATGCACTAAATGATTGGTACAGGGAAATTTATATTATGTTTGATTAGTTAAAATTTCTAATTTCTACTTAGTAATGGCCACTGCTAACCTTATTTGGGTGAGGAACACATTCGGTGATAGTGGTTATTTCTTTATGTCAGAAAAGTCTGGGGGTTTGCCGAAATATTAGTAACTAATCTAGGATTCAAAATATACAAGTCGAGGGAAAGGGGTCTGAAAATACCACCAGCAAATAGTATGATTCTCAAATTATATTTCATCTTAAAATATGTAAATTATCGCGTCCTTTATGCGTGCGACATGCACTTGTCGATTGTAGCCATACGGCGCGGAGCTGTAATCGGGATCGCAGCCTCCTGCCGTTTATTACTGTTTTTGCGGTTGCTAGTATTAGAACTTCCGCTGAACTGCTGCTTAGGATAATTTACCATAATTATTTCGTTCATTTCTTGTTCATATTATCGTAGTCGGTTAACTGTTCTCCTCTGTGAAGTAAAGTCTTCCTCGACAGAGTACAGTAGGCATAAATTTTCCGTTGACAACATACGAATTTAAAGACTTGGGCACACCATCCACGATAGTTCCTAAGGATTGGTATCTGTTGCCACTTTCATCATTTATTTCAGCCGAAAGTTATGTAATGCAAAGATTTGACTTATTAAATACCCGTCTAGATTTATCGTTCGTCTGATTCCCAAATGTATAATTTCGTTTGTTCTGAAGTGCGGAATTTTGTCCCGCAGTTTTACAGAAGATAAAAAGAACCAAACGAAGAGTGAACACTATTTCCCTTTCCATTGTCCATGCCTGGCATGTTGAGAATTAAAATTCTAGCCAGGACATAAATATATTCCTACATAATAAGAAATTTACATGCTCTGATTCAAAGCGTCAAAAAATTACTCGTTTGTAGCCTACTCCTCAAAATATGTAGCTTGATCGATCAGGGGTCTATATCTTCTGCACGGGTCTGTGGTCTCAAGACATCATCTGCAGGGGTCTAGAGTCTATTTCTATAAAGGTCTGGGGTCTCAAAATATCCCCCACAGGGGGTCTAGAGTCAGTATCACAGACAAGGGTTATGGGTTTCCAGATAGATATCACCTGCGGAGGTCTGGAGTCTTTATCTCTAAGGGTCTGGGGCCTCTAAATATTCCCCACGAGGGTCTGGACTCAATATCAGAAATGAAGGCTTGGGGGTGTCATGATAATACCTTCGGAGGTCTAGAGTCTTTATCTATAAGGGTCTGGGGTCTCGAAATATCCGTGACAGGGGTCTGGCTTCAATATCAGAGATGAGGGCTTGGGGGTGTCAAGATAACGCCTGTGGAGGTCGGGGGTTCCTACCTGAAAGTGTGACTCTGGTCAAGTGGTCATTAGAGCCGCGGTGTCGTACTACGATCGTTGGGAGTGTGAGCTCCCACTTCTCTACAGCCATTTTCATTCATCAGAGATTTCCACTAGTGTGGACAAATAGCTTAAGTCATTATTAAAGTGAGACGAACATTTTCGTTTGCTTCTTCATATTCTTTAGAAGTCGTCCCGTCGCGATGAATGGCGCACCCCCTTATCGATAAGAGAAAAAGGAAAAGTTTAAGATTTTTCTAACTCATTTGACCCTTTAGAGACTTTAGAAACTGCAAAATTATATAATTTAAAAATGGTCCAAACAACAAACGTGAAGCATATTTGAAGGAGTATACTCCATTAATTGAGCTCCGGCCTGGTGTGGTTCATGAATCACTACGCCTTCCCGGATTTCAAACGATATTAGTTAGTAAAGAGGAACAGTGCGCAACAGGAACAAAAAAGAGGAATAGGCCGCAAAATAAAAATTGTCTAAGTATGATATACATGGTGATTCACGGACATGTCCTGATTTTAAAGCCCAATAAAAAAGAACTGGTGAAGACTTCATTACAATATAAATTTTATTGAAAAGACATTACCTGAAATTTGTATCACTTAGTTTTAAAGATGACACTGGACAAATGACATCGGACCCCGTAAAAAACTCATACACTAACCCCATAAATAAAATCGGGTTCCGGTCAGGAACCCGACCTGAAGGACGAATGCGGATTCGAGTACGGAATGCTCGTTGAGTAGCGATAATGGAACGGCCATTAGAAAAGTACGCCTCGAAAGCAAACGCACGCTGCTCACTTGTCCAATGTATAGTGGCAACTGACTAGGCGGGACACAAAACTTCAAACCCTTCCGTTTCATATGAAATACCTTTCGACCTTTCCCTACAGCATCTAGCTGCTTGTCGCGAAATACAAAACAGGAGGTTTTTGTGTATCATCCTAGATAAAACGAGGAAATTTGTATTGTCCACTGGCAAGATCCGCGGTTTTTTGGCTATGTTGTCGTAGTGACTACAACCGCGGCCCCCTGGAGCGAGGGGGCGAAACAGGTGTGGACCAGCGCGAGTTGGGGATCGAAGGGAGGATATTCGTCGTGAGTTGGGGACCGAAGATAGGAAAGATATGGACTAACGCAAGTTAGGACCAAAGGAAGAATATGAATCATCGCGAGTTGGGACCGAAGGAAGAATGTGGATCATCGTGAGTTGGGACCGGAAGAAGATGGATCATCGCGAGTTGGGACCGAAGGAAGAATATGGATCATCGCGAGTTGGGACCGAAGGAAGAATATGGATCATCGCGAGTTGGGACCGAAGGAAGAATATGGATCATCGCGAGTTGGGACCGGAAGAATATGGATCATCGCGAGTTGGAACCGAAGGAAAAATATGGATCATCGCGAGTTGTGACCGCAGGAAGAATGTGGATCATCGCGAGTTGGGACCGTAGGACAAATGTGGATCATCGCGAGTTGGGACCGTAGGAAGAATGTGGATCATCGCGAGTTGGGACCGTAGGACAAATGTGGATCATCGCGAGTTGGGACCGTAGGACATATGTGGATCATCGCGAGATGGGACCGTAGGAAGAATATGGATCATCGCGAGTTGGAACCGTAGGACAAATGTGGATCATAGCGAGTTGGGACCGTAGGACAAATGTGGATCATCGCGAGATGGGACCGTAGGAAGAATGTGGATCATCGCGAGTTGGGACCGTAGGACAAATGTGGATCATCGCGAGTTGGGACCGTAGGAAGAATGTGGATCATCGCGAGTTGGGACCGTAGGACAAATGTGGATCATCGCGAGTTGGGACCGTAGGACATATGTGGATCATCGCGAGTTGGGACCGTAGGAAGAATGTGGATCATCGCGAGTTGGGAC
>NW_025937551.1:14470-17183 GCF_000764305.2 Hyalella azteca | reverse complement strand
GCGCAGTGTGGCAGTTACTGCGGCGCAGTGTGGCAGTTACTGGGGCGCAGTGTGGCAGTTACTGTAGCGCAGTGTGGCAGTTACTGCGGCGCAGTGTGGCAGTTACTGCAGCGCAGTGTGGCAGTTACTGCGGCGCAGTGCGGCAGTTACTGTGGCGCAGTGTGGCAGTTTGTATATCAATCATTGCTTAACTTCCGGCTTAGCCGCACAACGCTTCAGTATTAACATAAAATATTTGCCACATACAGTGTGATGAACGTGTGGAAGTGTAGATCGTTGTGCAGTGGAAGGCTGTTACAATGTTACAGTTTGGCTACAGTGTCGAAAGTTGAGCTGCATTATTAGAAAATAAATATATACTGACGTATAGAAATATTTGTAGTGCAACAATGACCGCGCTAAGGTCGTGTCGAGAGAGGATCCTTATCCTCTATGATGAAAAATATCTTCACCGAAGGGGCATTATTGCCTCTCCAGGAAAAAATTCCGAGAACGGAATTATTCCCTTTGCATGAAAGCGTTCCGAGGGCAGTATTATTCCCTCTACTTAAAACATTCCGAGGGCAGCATTATTCCATCTACGTAAAATATTCCCGGGGCAGCATTATTATGTCAAGCACGTCTCCATCATTTTAGTGCAAAGGGCTCTTCCATACTGAAAGTCTCCATAAGTGGGACTCAGACTTAGCCCTCAGCTTGTCAGCTTTGATCTTCACGAGGACCATAAGGAGGCCAAGCCTCTACACCAGCTGCTCTCCACTGACCGAGGGAAGAGGGTCCAGAAAGAGGGAACCCAAGGGAGAGGATAAGGAAGGGAGAAGAAGGGCAGGTGGCGACTGAGAGGTGACCGTCGGGACACTGAAGAAGGACCAAAGGAGGAAGGGGCGCCGAAATGGGACCGAGAGGCGACCGATGGACAAACGGAGGAGGATGAGGGAATAGCGGAGGAGTTCAGAGGGATTCGAGAAGGCCTAGAAGTGAGAGTGAAGGACGAAAGAGGGACCGAAATGGGGGAGTGCGGGCAAGTAAGGGACCGCAGTGGGAGCGAGAGGGAGGAGGGACCGCAGTGAGAGCGTGAAGGCAAGTAAGGGACCGCAGTGGGAGTGTGGGGGCAAGTAAGGGACCGCATTGGTAGCGAGAGGGAGGAGGGACCGAAGTGGGAGCGAGGGACCGGTGATGGACCGAAATGGGGGTGTGGGTGCGACGCCTGTTAGGTTGAATGTTGAACTTCAAGCCTGAGTTACAAAAGCGATATTAAATAATATATATAGGTTGTATATAATTGGTGAAATGGGGTGTTTAATGGTTCAAGGTGGAAATTTTGGTAATTTTTATTGATAAAACTATGAATAAAATACTTTGTTACAGAACACAATAATTTTTACGTTTCTATTAAAGTGCTGCGACGTACTTCAGGTGGAGATAGCTGAGGATAAGCCAAGAAAACATTTCAGTTAGTGAAGAGCGAACGAAAGTTCAATAAGCGAAATAAAGAGCAGAGTAGCAACTGATTGAAATACCAATCCATATTCCAGCGTACCATTAGACTGGTATAACGGTGCAATAGTGTACCGTTATAACGGATAGATGACCTATAGGATAACACTATTTAGGACAACAGTGTAGCGAATTAGCGTAAAAGATGGTGATAGCTGAGAGCTGCGGAGTGCGTTGCAGCCGCGTGATGCTGCTGCTGTATAATACAGTCTTCTGTGTGAGTATACAGCTGTGTGCTGCTGTATAATACAGTCTTCTGTGTGAGTGTACAGCTGTGTGCTGCTGTATAATACAGTCTTCTGTGTGAGTGTACAGCTGTGTGCTGCTGTATAATACAGTCTTCTGTGTGAGTGTACAGCTGTGTGCTGCTGTATAATACAGTCTTCTGTGTGAGTATACAGCTGTGTGCTGCTGCATACAGTGTGTGTTGACCAAGTTATGTTTGGTATAGCATGACTAAGTTATGCGTGGCCGCATGACTAAGTTATGTTTGGCAGCATGAACAAGTTATACTTGCTTATATGGTTACTAACTTGAAGTTGAGAGCGACTCAGTTTGAAGCTAACCAGTCAACTAAGTTGCCAACTTATTTTGAACTAACCTGTGACTGCCTTGTTAGCTAACTTGATAACTAGCTTTTTAATTAACTTATTCAATTACGAGCGGTTAATACTCTCAAAAGAATGAATGGGTCAAAATAGTGACACACCTTCTGTATGTAGCCCCGGTACATTATTTTGCTGGGCAAAACTGGGTCAGGATGACACACATGGGCAAGAAGGGCATCGATATTTGAACAAAGTCTCCAAAATTTTTATGAGTGTAATTTTTTAATTTCCATATTCCCACTGCAGTTGGTGGGCTTGACGGTGGGCTGTGTGGGCTTGTGGAGTCTTTCAGGCCAGGGCTGGAACATCCTGCAAGCCCTTGTCCCTCCAGCCCACTCAGTTATGAGTGGGCCTCAGTCAGCCCACCCACTCAAGCAGCCCACTTCATGGACGCCCACTCCTGTCTCTTATACACATCTAGATGTGTATAAGAGACAGGTGTGGCAGTTACTGTGGCGCAGTGTGGCAGTTACTGCGGCGCAGTGTGGCAGTTACTGCGGCGCAGTGTGGCAGTTACTGCGGCGCAGTGTGGCAGTTACTGCGGCGCAGTGTGGCAGTTACTGCAGCGCAGTGTGGCAGTTACTGCAGCGCAGTGTGGCAGTTACTGC
>NW_025937551.1:1257-14212 GCF_000764305.2 Hyalella azteca | reverse complement strand
TGGTGCTGGTGGGTTGATTTAACACACTCATTAAGGTTCAACCTGCATGCTGGTGCTGGTGGGTTGATTTAACACACTCATTAAGGTTCAACCTGCATGCTGGTGCTGGTGGGTTGATTTAACACACTCATTAAGGTTCAACCTGCATGCTGGTGCTGGTGGGTTGATTTAACACACTCATTAAGGTTCAACCTGCATGCTGGTGCTGGTGGGTTAATTTAACACACTCATTAAGGTTCAGCCTGCATGTTGGTGCTGGTGGGTTCAATTCAACACACTCGCTTACGCTCTAGCTGCATCTTAGTGCCGGTGGGTTGATTCAACCCACTCATTGCCTACTAGCCCTCTCAAGTCCTCTTCGCCACACCCACTTTATTCCTGACCGGGTGGGCTGGTGGGGAAGTGGGTGATGGTACCACAATATATAATTCAATAAATAAAAACAATAACAATTGTCAGTCAAGCAATTGTTGTGCTGTCAATTAAATAATTGGTAAGTTTTTATGTAGAGTTAATAGAACTTTATTGAAATTGCGAATTATGAGAAATTACTGAGCTGCTAGGTAATAAGGTAAATTATTGGGTTAAACCTAATAAATTATTTAATTGAACCTCATAATCAGCTTAGCTTGATTGCTATTAATATAATTACTGCGATCTTGTCACACCGTTTTATAAAGTTTTAATAATAAATGTTTGTGTTTAATTGACAATAATCTTACTATATTTATAATTGATCAATTTATAGTTATATAACTAAGAAATACTTCATCACACTTCGTTTTACAGTACTTAGGGCTGGTGGTGGGCTTAGTGGTGGGTGAGGTGGGCGTGGGTGGGCTGGCGGTGGTGTACCAGGGCCGCGTGGTGAGTGGGCTTGTGGCTGTGATGAGTGGGCGACTCACAGCCCACTACGGTCACCCCACTCAACTGCCCTTCACGAACGCCCTCGACTACGTGCAGTACCAGGTGGGTCAGGTGGGTCAGGTGGGTCAGGTGGGTCAGGTGGGTCAGGTGGGTCAGGTGGGTCAGGTGGGTCTGGTGGGTCTGGTGGGTCTGGTGGGTCTGGTGGGTCTGGTGGGTCTGGTGGGNTCTGTAGTCTACTTCCTTATTCATATTCGTTAAAAAAAGAACATTTCTACATCATTCCGTGAAATTTAAATCGAGTTCAAGATTTCTGTACAGTTTTTGGTAAGGTTATGAGGCAGAAGATTGCATGAGGCGAGGGTCTCTCAAAAGCGAGCTTCCAAAGGCGGTAGTCGAGCTGAATGGATTGATTGAGGGAAAGGAACCTGACTTGTAGTGGACCTGTCTCTTATACACATCTGGTATAGTACGATTAGGTGGGTGAACTTTGACCCACCTAATTTTGGTTAGTTACGTGCGCTAGGATCGAATATGTTAGGTGTATTCCTTGTAGGCCTGGTGGGCAAGGTGGGCAAGGTGTATAAAGGTATTGGTAAGATATTAAATAAAATTTTAATAATAAATACAATTAAAAGAAAAAATATAAATCAAATTTTGTGTTATGATAAATTAGCTCACCTACCCATTTAAATGTAATTATGGAGTGTGTCAAGCTAACTCACTGCCCCACTCAGCTGCAGTGCTGTGGTGTGATAAAATAGCCCACCCACTCACTTAAATGTAATTATAGAGTGGGTAAAGCTAACCCACTGCCCCACTCAGCTGCAGTGATGTGGTGTGATAAAATAGCCCACTTACTCACTTAAATGTAATCATGGAGTGGGTAAAGCTAACACACCGCCCCACTTAGTTGCAGTGCTGTGGTGTGCACAACCACACCGACTGGAAAAGTTCCCGTTGGTACCGAGAGGGCTTGGGTGGGTTCCACAGAGCGGAGAGCAGGCGGGTTGTCCCACTCACTTGCTGCACACTGCAACACAGCCCACTCGCCCACCTCAACCCACTACCGGTCAATGAAACTCTCTGCCAGAGCCCGCTTCCTGAACTGCACACCGGTGTTCGCCACACCGTGGTGAGTGTGCTACGGAATGATTGTTATATGAAATCTGACCCACCAGACCCACCTGAAGAAAAGATAGATAGTTGAATGTCATTCAAAGGAATATTCAAAACGAGTGGGATTAAGGAAGGAGTGGCCTTCTTCATGAAGTGTATTTATTCAAGGAGTGGGTATATTCGAGGAGTGGGTATATTCGGAGAGTGGGTATATTCGAGGAGTGGGTATATTCGAGGAGTGGGTATATTCGGGGAGTGGGTATATTCGAGGAGTGGGTATATTCGGGGAGTGGGTATTTACACTCCTCCCCAGGGGTGCATGGAACGGGTGCGGGCGTGGGTGAGGGGTGAGAGCGCCCTGCTGGTGGCGGCGGGAGTGGGGCTGGGGGCGCTGCAGCTGGCGGCGCTGGTGGCGGGCGTCGCGCTCTGTCGGGGGGCCCGCGCCCCCCACGGGTCCTGCAGCGGCGCCCCGTAGCGGCGCGCGTCTCGGCAGCGTCGTCCTAAGGGTGGGACTAACTATAACCTATTTCAAGTTATAAATGAATTTTTCTGCTTGAATGTGTTAAGTAGGTTTTATAAATGATTAATCCATATAGACGATGGTCTACGGCAAAATTTAATAGTTTCATTTTTGGCGCATTTTCTCATACATGAAAAAATGCACTATTGTGCTCGCCATGTCCGTCCGTCCGTCCGTCTGTCTGTCCGCCTGTCTGTCCGTCCGTGACTTCACGTTTTCGTCGATGAGAAAATGCGCTTTGTCACTCACTGCAGTGAGTACTGAGTTATATTTTTTACTTATAGGTTACTAACATCGTTTATCAACGCAATGATGAATTTCGTTTTTTTTCGAGTGCCTAAAAATAATATATGATGAACTCAATACAATCAGTATTTTTAAAAGTTTTCAAATATAAGAGGGACATTGATGAAAAGCCCAATTCCACTATACCTTTTCAGCTGCAAGTGCAGATGCAGACAAGGGCGTTCAGAAGAGTGGCGTCGTCAACGCTGCGTTCAACCAAGATGGCAACCTCAGCCCGCACTGTCTTGAGGAAGCAGCAAACGCAAAAATGTCGCCCACACAATCAGCCTACGATGTGCCGAGACAATATAAAAATAAAGTACCCAGTCCCGAACCTGGTTCACGTTACCAGGCATGTGAACCCGTTTTGGATATGCGAGCGCCCGAGATACCGAGTATTGACTACTATGATCTTCAGCCTCATATCTACGCCCCGAGAATTGATAACGATTTAAGGCGTAGTGACCGCAGTCGAGGTTCACAACACTATCATGTTTCCACACTAAATTTTGACAAGAATGAGGAGCTTGTGGGAAAAAGACATGATAAGGTATTCAATGTCAACTCTAATCCTTCATACGCTTCAGTTGAAAATACAACCATCCATGCGCCGACCCCTTCCAGAAGACAAATTTGTGACACACATTCTTACGGAAAACCTAGAAAGTCATGCAGAACTCCACATGACGAAGGAAATACGAGCAGTCAACGTTTTCAAAACAGCAAAACTTTACAGTCGTACAGAAGCCACCACTCGCTACCTCACGCCAGCGGGGCTGATTATTTCAGTTCCGCGCGTACGGCGTCGATATCTAGAAGTCGGAAGAAGAAAGCCCCACCCAAGCACATTTGGAGGGAAGTTTTACCCCCTGTCGTACCGGCGGGAGAAAAAAACACCAACGCTGCTCATCTGCATCATCAGCAGCGAGATGCTGGTGTTTACAATGCAAACAAAAGCGTCGCTACTCAAACCAGCACAGGCAAGAAAAGCAAGAAGAAAGATTCTGTTATAGGGCCTCTGAATTCTAGGAATACTAACGACCGAATATCTAGAACGGCTCTTTTCAAAGACGAATCGCCGCAAAATAAAGGAAATCTTTGCTGCTGGTCGACGCAGAGTGAATTGTCCAGCCAGAAGGACTACGAACGCAATATCCGCACCTCAACTCTGAACAATTCTGGACAGAAGCTCATCCCTGAAAATCCCTACGCTCAGCTGAATGACCTGACGCAGAGACAGAGCTCTGAGAATGGAGAGCAAACTATAGGCGATATGCTCGAACTCTCGGAGCGAGAAAAAGCTTTGGATGAATGGGTTCCGCCTTCATGTTTGATCAGCGATCGGCTTGGTCTGATTGAACGAAGCCGAAGCCCGGAAACACTGCAAACTCTCGCCCAGACAAACGAGATGTCGAAGGCCGAGTCGGATTCCTGCTCCGGGGTGGATGAGGTGGATCACGCAATGGATTACAAGCCCGATCTGAAACCAGACATTGTGTACGAAAGCGAGGAATTGGATGCCGGCAGCGACTTCCGCTTCATCCAGATCAATAACAGCTTTGACGGCCCGTTTGAGCAAAGCGAGCACAAGGAATGCATTGACGAAATGAGGTATTTGACTTACGGTTCAGATGTCGGCGGCAGCGATGAATATCAAACAAGGTACGAGCGACTGCAGCAAGAAGCTGCAGCTGCTCAAGAGCCGTGGCTCAGTAGCAACTGCGCTGGAGTTCGCAAAGGTAAATTGAATTCCTCGGGACTCGCCGGTATGCACGACGCAATGATCGCTAACGCAGCAAAAATTGACCGTCCGGAGCTAAGAATGGCCAGGAAAATTAGGCTTTCTGGCTCCCAATTGCCGGCGGCGGACGCAAAAAGCGACGAAGCTCGCGACGCCGGCGGCGCCTCCATGGCAGCGAATGTGGGACGAGCAAGAGAAACACACAGAACAGCAGTTCAAAATTTGGGAAAAAATCCAATTACGAGCGGAGAGAGGCTGAGCAATTTGGCTGAAGGGAGCCTAGCTACACAAGAAAAATTGCACCCTAACTTCATTAAAAATGATATCCGGAAAATGATTGAGCATTTTGAACTCCAGCTAGGCACGCCACGCAAGTCCCAGGCAAGTCCTGGGCCAAGAGGCAACACGACTGCAGCAGTGCCCACCGGGAGAAGATATGTCAAGAATACGAAAAATAACAATTCTGGACGTAAAGTACGATCTTCAGACAAAAATATTCATGACACATCTTATTCGTCTCAACCAGCACGAACGAATTCACGACTTTACGACATGACAGAAGCTCGCATCAGGGCCGTAATGTCGAGATCCTACGAAGATTTGGGGAAGTTTGACGAGGAATTTAGGTGGTCAAGGGTTGACGATAATGAAAACGAGTCCGTGACTCACTATACCCGATTTAAATCACCCGAAGGCCAGCACAGCGCTGCATTCAGTGCTTTATCTAAAAGAGCTTCAAGCGATTCAGACTTGGTATTGAGATCGGGGACGACACCTCGACATACCAACAATGACAGAGATGCCATGGAAGCAGACAAAAGACACCGACAACGAGTTGCTAATGGGGGGAAAATGACACGAGTTGCCGGCACCAAAAGTTCCGGCAGAAACAAAAGCTTAACTTTGCCGATCAATGAAGAGGGTTTTGGCCGAGACAAAAAGTTCGGCGAGGGCGAATTCGGGCGCCAAACGTGGTCGAAATTGGCGACGAGCTTCGGTGGTGAAGAAAGAACAACAGAAAGGAAATTCACGGACGAAACGGAGATGAATTTCACGGCCAACAGAACATCCCGCAACGCAGAGTTTGCTGCCAAAAATCATCTATCAGAGCAGGTTTTCCCCGCTCTAGGGAGGTACAAAGAAAGTTTAGATGCTCGCACTTACTTCAAAAAATATGACGACCATCTTAATGCAGCCCCTGATGGGACAAGGCCTCAGATTACGATACTATAAATCATCTTTCATTTACAAGCTGCAGTTTGCACTTACCCCTTTCCTATTCCTTATTTATTTAAGAACTTAGTCTGCTTAAATCGAATGTTCATTAACAATATAAAAGCCAAGAAAACACGAGGATATGATTAATTTAATTAACATTTTCCGAGTTCTCACAATTTTTAATTAGTGATATCTACAGTGATATCCCGTATAGCTTCGAACTCAGTTGTAAATAGCGTTTCATAATTATAAGCTTTTACTCAATAGGTTTCATAATGCGTAATTTACCGTCGATGAGCTACAGTGGAATTTTCGTGAGTTCAGAGGCTAGCCGACTAATGGAAAATTTAAATTTTACTTATTTTATCATGGAGACGAGTAAACTATGCACTTTTCTTCTGCTTGTATTGTTTCATTTTAGTTTGAAGAAAAGAAAATTGTATTAGGAAGTTACGCAATACGTGTCAGCTTTGAAAGTATCTGCGAACCCAACGATGAGTGATGAGGGCATGGGGGAAGTGATGAGTGATGAGGGCATGGGTCAAATTATGAGTGATGAGGGCATGGGGGAAGTGATTAGTATCTGCGAACCCAACGATGAGTGATGAGGGCGTGGGTCAAATTATGAGTGATGAGGGCATGGGGGAAATGATGAGTGATGAGGGCATGGGCCAAATGATGAGTGATGAGGGCATGGGGGAAATTATGAGTGATGAGGGCATAGGCCTTAGAAGTATACATGGGTTGATTCATGTATACTTCGGCAGTGTGTGGCGAGCATTCATGTATATTTCGTCAGTGTATTTCCTTGAACAATGAAAAAAAAACGAACGTTTTGCGCTCACTAGAACGTATCCTTTTTGGGAAGTAGCCTTGTGACAATATTGCTCCGGCTAACCATGTCAGGGGTTAATATGGTTAAAAAGCAAGAGGGCAGGATCAAAGTAAGTGGAGATTAAGACACGGCGCGTGAAATCATGGTCTGATAAGTTCAATGCCACTGAAGATCTAAGCAAGGGAAGTTCATGGCCATTGAAGATAAAGCCAAATGAAAATATAAAAAAGTACTGACAAGGAAGATCAAGAAAACATCAAGGACTCTGATGACCAAGTCCGGGATGGTCAAGGACGCTGTAGATATAAGCAGCTGATGATCAAGGCTGCGGATGATAAGGCCACGGAAGATAAAGGCCGTGGTGCCGCAGAACGTTGATGCAGGTATGCCGTCATCGTCCAGGTTAATATTCATGATGACTTCCAACACAAAGATTGCTTCAACGTCGGGATTGACGATCTGTCAAGATTGTGGTTTCCCAATTCTTCTTTTATTATGCATAATTTACAATAAATGTTGTATTTGTGTTCATTATTAGGGTTTATTATTTAGGGTTATTAGCTATTATTCTATTAGCTATATTATTGTTCATTATTAGGGTTATTAGCTGTTTCGAGGATTCCTTAAACACCAATTCATTTTTATAGAATTTAAGGATTAATCTTGGTAGGATAATCAAAACTTAAGGATAAATCTTGGTAGTTTTGACTTATAAACCTGACATGGCGACGATATCTTCAAAGACAGCAATACCTCAACGACTCTTAAGTTCTTAAGAACTGCACAGGTAAAGGCCGTGTTATAACTTCACGTAAATTTCCCCTCACGAGATTATCATTGGAAACAAAGATCATTTTCTAGCCTTTATCACACGTTCATAAACTTTGATAAGCAAGTACTTATTTATGTTACAAGTTCTTTGTTCTTATGTTATAAGTTCTTAGTTCTCGTGAAAGTTAGGTGAGAGCAACTAAAAAGTTTAGGGCCGTGACCGGCGCTCTCAGCGGGACGGGATAACGGCATCTCATCAGGCCGCGGCTCGACGCCATCAGCTAATGAAATAAGTTGAGCAGCGCTGCAAATGGCGCGTCTTTCCCTGGAAAGTGTGGCTATAATTCTTGACGCGTGGGTAACACTTGAGGTTATGGATTCTTGATCAGCCTTTGTATGTCTGGTCTATATAAACTCTGAAGATATAAGCCGAATTTGTCCTATGAATTATGGAAGGCATTAGAAGATTTGGTTTTAAGGTGCTTGGATCGGCTTTTGCATCGCCTGGTGAATTCGCACAATACAACACAACACAAAAACAACACAACACAACAAAACAACACAACACACAAGTACACACACGACACAACACAAACACAACACAAACACAACACAATAACACAAATGGTGGGTACTGTGTACTTTCGAAGACTTTAATCCCTTGTAGAAGGAATGAAGGAAAGCGAAGTCACACATGTCTCAGCTTTCCACGACATCGTGCATCCTTTGTCCCTCATTTAGTGATGTAAAAGATATTGTCAGCGTTCAGCCGGTAAAGCTCCAGCTGACCGCTGATCGTTCATCGGCCAGCAGAAAATTGCAGTTTCCTCGTAGCCAGCGACTACATGTATATGGTTGATGTGTCTACGAGATAAAAGGATAGAAAGGGTAGACAACTAGGATAGATTGAGGCTAGAACGTGGGATTTTTAAGGGTAGTTAATGAGAGTTTGTCGAGGGCAGTTAATGAGGGCAGATCAAGGTAGAAAGCGAGGGAAGATACGGGAAAATAAGGAGTAAAGTGATTGTAACTGACGCTAGGTCGTGACGTATGACGATGAAAGTACCGTTTTCGTTTCGTTCAACCATTTTTCCCGATGTCACCTAATAATTTTCGTTCTTGCTGTAAATCTTCTTTTTTTTGGTTGATGTTTTCGAACCATATTGCTGAGTTGCGGTGGACTCACTCTAAAACCAACTAGGCTCAAGCATAAACGTGATCATATGGCTCATAATCGCCCTTTTAACCAATCATTAGCGATGTTCCAAGAGGTAGTCAAATGTTAATTGTATTCATGATTTAACGTTCCAAGTTTCAAGCCCTAAACTTCATTGAAAACAAAAATACGAAAACTTATCAATCGAATGCCCAAATAATTGACGCTAACTAACAATGATAAGATATACTATACAATAAATCAATTTTAAACCGAAAATAAACTGAACCTATTCTCAATAGTATATACCGGATACTAATAACTGTCACACATTATTACACATTAAACATTACACATTACAATTCCCATTACACAGGACACGTTCCTCCGTCACTACTCTGCACCAGACAATAAGTGCTGTGGCATTCCATATATGGTGCGGATGTGAAAGATTAGGTGATTTTGTCTATACTATATATGGTATAGAATTTATTTTTCAGTGTTTATTTTATTTTTATATGGTATAGAATTTAATTATATATTTTGTCTATATGGAATTAAAAAGCATCTCATCACAACCCTGACAGTGTCATTGGCTAATTTTATCTTCTGATGCTATTTATTTTTAGTAGATGCTATGTATTTATTATTATTTATTTTCGGATGCTATTTTTTTACTCGTTATTGTCGTGATTGACTTAATTTATGAATCTAAATAATCGAAATATAATATATTTAATATTTTTATATAATATACTTTAACATATATTGATAATTATTAATATAAATATTAATTTTTAAATTGAAATATTTTACTTTCAGTTATAATTTAAGAATTTTTTTTGTTATTTTCTTCTGATTTACGTATATATATAAATTTACTTTTTATTTGTGATTGAAATAATTTCGTGTCTAAGGTTCAATTGAACTATTGAAGTTTCACTTATCGTTAAACTATTTTACTCATGTAGTTATTTAAAAACTTTTAGTTCCAATGCTATTGCACTGACACCTTTTATTCTGTTATTGACGCTTAATCGATTTTTAGCGTTAATTTTGTAAAATATCCATATGATGTTTATTTAAATGCAGCGTCTCCAGCAGGGGAGCAGAGCAGGCGAGGAATATCAATCGTAACTTCATTCACCGGCAGAAGTAAATGCGAGTTCACATTTTAAGTAGCCAGGCGTTTACGAAGTAAAATAATACATTATATCAATCAGAATACACGTAATCTAATTACTGGTTGGTTACTGCAGTGCGTATCTCTATAGTCGTGCAAAACAGACAACATTGCAATGTGGCGAAAACAAGCGCTAAATTCTGCGTAATACGCAACGCTAAATTCTGCGTAATACGCAACGCGTAATACTGCGTAACACGTACGCTACTCGTAATATTTCGTACTACGCAACGCGTATAATATAATATGCATGAAACATTTGATGAAACAATGTTTATTCCGTCTATTGTGCAACACATAAATCTTCACAATAATTAATGATGTATTCATTACATAAATACGTTATATTATATAATGAAACACGATATAAAAGATTCCCTGTTCAACAGTGCTAGATATTCTGTTTATTGCCACTACAGTGAATATTAGCCCTTCATAAATATTGCCATTTGATTTTAAATTTAACAATAAATATTGCAGTATATGTAGCATATAGCCTCACATGAGCAACACTTAACACTGCAGTATATGCAGTATTTGAGAGACTCATCTCAGCAGTATATGCACTATATGTAACACCTAATTAAGACTACAGAATTTACAGTATATGCAGCATATGCAGTATGCGCAAGACTTGATTGCTCGCATTTCAAGACGCGCTTCAAAGGCTGGCGTCGCAGCAACAAATTAATATCAAGGCGCCGCCGCTGCAGCTAATTAGGCGACGAAAAAACGGCCTTTTGTTCAGTGTTGCGCCGTTTGATGTTGCGTAGTTTGATGCTGCGTCTTTTGATGTTGCGTCGTTTGATGTTGCGTCACTTGATGTTGCGTCGTTAATGTTGCGCCGTTTCATGCTGCGTCTTTTGATGTTGCGTCGTTAGATGTTGCGTAGTTTGATGTTGCGTCATGTAATGTTGCGTAGTTTGTTGTAGAGGAAATAATTGACACAGAAGGTTATTGAAGGGGATAATTTTTTGTTAGAGAATAAACCTTCGAAGAGCTACTGACTTTGAAAAATCGTCAATTTCCAAATAATACCAGCAATATGTGATGATAACAAAATATTTATGACGAATATACCGAATTATTAAGGCAAGACTGGGCGACTGAGACAACCCCTGCAATTAAAATATTTTGGCTTAACAAAGATATGTATTTATAATTACCTCCCGTGTTATAATTATTTATAATTGCCTGCCCGTTAATCACTAGACGTTCCGCACGGGCCCGCATGTTACCTAACAATTCTCCGTCAATGCGACGTTCTACAGTGTGTTCTACAATACAGTGTGTTCTACAATACAGTGTGTTCTACAACACACTACTTAAACTTAAGATCTAGATATTTGGGAATGCTACTATTATTATTGGCAAATGATAAATGTTACTATTATTATTAGTAAATGATTAAATATTAAGTGACATAATAGGCAAAATGGGTGCAAGAGCAATTACGTTCATCAAGATTCCCTTCTTGCAATACCAAACTGACGTGGAAAATCAATTGCAATCCGGACACATCAAGCCATTGCAATCACGCCTCTTAATATAAATAATCTTCTGAGAGAAATTCAGTCAATGCAGTGCCTGCATCAGCTCCTG
Source organism: Hyalella azteca (assembly GCF_000764305.2). Classification (NCBI taxonomy): domain Eukaryota; kingdom Metazoa; phylum Arthropoda; class Malacostraca; order Amphipoda; family Hyalellidae; genus Hyalella; species Hyalella azteca. The sequence continues at coordinate 2,918 of NW_025937551.1, read as the reverse complement.
TCTGTTGCCACTCAGTCAATGCAGTGCCTGCATCAGCTCCTGTCTGTTGCCACTCAGTCAATGCAGTGCCTGCATCAGCTCCTGTCTGTTGCCACTCAGTCAATGCAGTGCCTGCATCAGCTCCTGTCTGTTGCCACTCAGTCAATGCAGTGCCTGCATCAGCTCCTGTCTGTTGCCACTCAGTCAATGCAGTGCCTGCATCAGCTCCTGTCTGTTGCCACTCAGTCAATGCAGTGCCTGCATCAGCTCCTGTCTGTTGCCACTCAGTCAATGCAGTGCCTGCATCAGCTCCTGTCTGTTGCCACTCAGTCAATGCAGTGCCTGCATCAGCTCCTGTCTGTTGCCACTCAGTCAATGCAGTGCCTGCATCAGCTCCTGTCTGTTGCCACTCAGTCAATGCAGTGCCTGCATCAGCTCCTGTCTGTTGCCACTCAGTCAATGCAGTGCCTGCATCAGCTCCTGTCTGTTGCCACTCAGTCAATGCAGTGCCTGCATCAGCTCCTGTCTGTTGCCACTCAGTCAATGCANAACCGCCACTAATCAACCAGCGCGTTGCTACGTTGGATAAATGGTAATTAGTCTCTGATGTTGTTTTGATAATTTAACGTAGAGAAATTTATACGTTGATCTGAACAACACTTTGGTGCTGCAATGGTTTATTTTGTGGGTAACTCAGTATTATATAGAAGTTTTTTTTTTCAAATTTTCCTCCTAATTGAATGTGTGTTATGCCAATGAGTTTCAATTAACAACGGGCACTTGAAAAAACGTTACAAAACTATAGATCAATTACTTAAATTGGGTTTTGTTTTACTGATTAATTAATTAACTTAGACGAAACCCTAGAGCTTTGCTGGGGGAATTCATTTTCTAACTGTTATCTTAAGGCTCTGAGGGTCGAATTAGTAAACAACCGGCTGCTCTAGGACTTCGATGATAGAAATATTCATAGGGTTTGAAGTAGTATTAATAATATGATAGATATATATTCATATATCCTACTTTTAGTCTTATGGTAATGGTGGTCAAAGTACTAGACTACCTTCAACAGTCTTATGGTTATGATGGTCGAATTAATTTGTTAACTTCTGCCCTACGAGTTTGAAGTCCAACTTCTTCTGTTCTATAATCCTTATTGTTGATTTAATTACGTTATCGTGGCTTCAGTTATTTGATAGGCATATTAAATAACTAAATAACTATCTGTTGTCCCTGACTCAAGACGGCTGGACCACACCAGTTTCCTCTTGTGCTGAGAGCGTCGCACCGCAGGCTCTCCATCGCATTATTATTCCTGACCAGACCATCCTGATTGTTGCCGAGGCTCGGATTCTGGCTGCAATAAAGCGAGAATTTCCGGGAATGGAGAGAATATAACGGCAGCCATTGTTGTCCCCAACAGGTCCATCTTACCACGAGAGAGGAAGCATGCGCGCCGACACCAGAGAGCCTGAAGGTGATATGTCGTGGTGGTGGGCAGGCTTACTGTACCGCGTGTTGATGTTGGTGGTGGCGGGCAGGCTTACAGTACGGCGTGTTGATGTGGTGGTGGCGGGCAGGCTTACTGAACGGCGTGTTGATGTTGGTGGTGGCGGGCAGGCTTACTGTACGGCGTGTTGATGTTGGTGGTGGCGGCAGGCTTACTGTACAGCGTGTTGATG
>NW_025937551.1:0-1160 GCF_000764305.2 Hyalella azteca | reverse complement strand
CAATATTACCATAAAAACGTTCTTCTTTTAAATAAAACAAGTTTCAACTTCATAACGTTCTTAGTTTTTTATTTATTAACAAATTAAAAGGGTCAGTTAATTCTGGTTCACCCTGTATTTCCAGAATCTTTTCGACAAATATGGTTGAAGTGCTGAAATACGTATTGACTCAGAAATGCCTACATTAATTACTATTCGACTATTATTCTCGACTGTTTATGTACTGTTATGGGATTATCGTGTATATTGTACTAAAACTTAACATTTAACCGATTACCTACAGTTACAGTTTTAATTATGTCAGCAAACAAAAATGAGCTCTTGATACTAGATATTCCACTAGTTATCTACAGTTATAGCTTTGCAATTATCAGTAAATGAAATTGAACTTCGGATTTATCGATCATAAATGATAGTGCACAATAAATGTTATTCAAGAACACAGTATTTGGCCTTCAGTACAGCTTACGATTCACAGAAAAGATGTAGGCCAAAAGTTCGAGATCTCGTGTCGCGTGATTATTTCATTTCTTTTAGGAGAAAAAAGAGGAAAAGAAACATGACGAAACTAAAAACTAAAACAGGTTCAAATAGCAAAAAAGTAGAATAAATTATTGCAACTTAGAGCAGACGTGGAGCAATCAAAACTACGTTCAAACTTGTGAACGATTAAAAAAAATAATATACTGCTGAAAATAGTATACTTCTAAAGAAAATATACGGCTAAAAATATTATACTGCTAAAAATAATATTGATGTTTTTTCTCAGAAGCGAAAAAAGAAAAGTTTCTCAGAAGCGAAAAAAACCTGTGATTTACGAAAGCATGGCGCACGACAGTGCGGGGATCTAGACAAATAACACCAGAGACAGCGTTGATTACATGTTGATTGCGTTGAAACAAGCTTAAATCAACTTTATTTCAACGACAGATGCCTGATGATTGCATGACGCGTGAAAAGTGAAAGCGAAGGCAATCAGACAATCCAATGCTATGCTGCAATCCTCATACGTATGCCAGATGATGTGGTCGAGTAATGTGGTCCAGATCATGTGGCCCAGATCACGTGATCCAAATCATGTGGTCCTGGTCATGTGGTCCAGATCATGTGGTCCAGATCATGTGATCCAGATGATGTGGTCGAGTAATGTGATCCAAATC
>NW_025937550.1:0-1735 GCF_000764305.2 Hyalella azteca | reverse complement strand
TGACTTGTTTGAATTTACAGCGATAAGGCGCTTGAGAACCTCTTCTTCTTGTATTTCAAAACTTGTTAATTTAGAGCCAACTGGGCGCTCCTCAATAGCTGGAATACTGTTCAAGTCCTCTTCAGTGAATACGCTACCGAAAAACTGATTTAAAAAAATCAATGTCTATCCATAATATTGCAATTTCAGCGTTTATTGGGCTGTAGGCCTATCACCGATTCTTAACATTGCAGAACATCCACAGCATGTTGCGGGCTTGAAGTCCCAAGTCGCCGCTTCAAATTTTCTTTGCTTAACCGCTCGGTCTCGTTGCCGATTCTGACCAGAAACTGACGCTCAGAGCTGGGATCGATCGTACCCGAACCTCTCTGCTCCAATCTTGGTACCCTGAACTTTAACCACTAAGTTATTAAAATGATGTTCATCATTATTCATTAAATAAATAACTAAATTAACAGACCCAAGATTTTGGTGCGTCTCGGTGCTAATGCAGTTAGGAGGGATATTAGAAATATAGAGGAAATCAATTTGGGGGAAGTTACTATAGACAGAAAATAGGAAAGGACAGTTGGAGACTTGACGTTGGAAAATTGGAGATAAAGATATGAAACATGGGTCACAGCTAAGGAATCTAGTGCCTCTGTCAATATCAGAGACCACGTTTAGAGGTAATCGAAATTTGAGTTATTAATAATTGAACATTGATTTGTCAACAGTACCGTAGAAAAAACGGAATATAGAGCTTAAGAACGTAGATGTGCGGAACCAAAATCAATGTCTATCCATAAATTCCATTTTTCATAGTTTGTCATGTCGAGGAGCGTTGCTGTGGTAGGTCCGAATCCGATTGCTTGTTCCAACTTCCAAGTTGCTTTGGTGGCTATCTAATCATAAATTATAATTGTTATATCGTCAAAGTTACCATTTTTGTTTTTCAAATCTGTGTTCATTCTTATTGAGGTATGTTATCTGAAGTTAGACAATATATTTAATGTAATTAGATTTGCTCATTTCATGATAGTGATACCATCATACAAGTGAAGTTGATAGGATATGAGTATGATAATGATGTGATTGTGATCATCGTGACTGATAGTGATGGATATCCCACAGCCTGCAGAGTGGCGAAGCAGAGAGTTATTTCGACTCTCCTTAAAGTTCAATTTTAATCCCTGTAAGTAGACCAGCAAAGTATTATGGATACCAAATCATACCATCATAGTCATACCAGCATCATCATACATAAAATATTAGTTTAAATCTTGAGGTTATGAGATAAATAAAAATGAACTGATTCTAAAAAATCACTGTTTTGTCACTACCGGAGTGGAATTCTAAAATTGGTGGTTCACTTAAAAAAAGCGTTCTGCCTTTAAAAAAAATGTTCCAAACTTCCAGGCACTAGAAACAGCTAGGTTTATAGGTTGTCAGAAATCAGGCTCGGAAGTCGGCATGAACGTTACGTTACGTCAGGCAACACAGTGATTCAGTCAAGGTCCCAACTTCATGTAGAGGCAAATCTCAGCTTTGATGTAGGCTACAAGGGACCAAATACCTTCACTTCCTGCAAAACAAAATAAAAGTCGAAGTTCGCAGTAGTTTTCATTTATCAATTCAAAATGGTGCAATTTTGTAATATCGATCAGTTTTGTTTGCATGAAGCCATTTACCATCTTTCTAATACTGATCAGTGGCTTGATGTGCACCTATTACAGTTTCCGCGCTTGTCCGGTGG
>NW_025937549.1:0-642 GCF_000764305.2 Hyalella azteca | reverse complement strand
TTCGTCGTCCTCCGTCTCCGAGTCGTCGTCGGATGTAACGTTGGACGTGTTCCGTCTATTTGCCCTCCTTTGGGCCACCTGATGCAAGATGCTGTCGCTTGTCACTTGTTGATGGTAGTTTCCCATTACTGGACAATTCGGGTTCTTTCTCAACCAATTGTCCAGTCATCTCTTGAATGTTGCAAGGTGAACACAGTCTCCCCTCCTTTAGCAAAGTCCAGGTATACTACATCCACGCCAGCTCCCTCCTCTAATAGGGCAATAAGGCGGCGATATATAATAATGTCACGAGTCCAGTACATTCACAGCTTGTTGCGGTTTCGACCACGCAATTCAATGCCTCAATTTTGCTTTGCTTAACCGCCCGGCCTCCCCGCCGTTTCTGACCAGAAACTGGCGCACAGAGCTGGATCGAACCCGCGCCTCTCTGCGCCAATCTTGGTACTCTGAACTGTAACCACTGGGCCGCCCTGCCCCTGCCCGAATATAATGAAAATAAATTCAGAATTATTATCACTCATCTGTGAGGTTATCGGACCCAGCCAACGAGGGCCGGAGTTCCGCGTGAAGATAAGACTTACTAAGATAAGAGTTGCTTAGATGCCTACTAGTATAGAAATTGCTCAGGAAAAACATACTTAT
>NW_025937548.1:0-11092 GCF_000764305.2 Hyalella azteca | reverse complement strand
CCATGTTACCCTACCAGTTATTATACCACGATTGAAGTTAATGTCTTGTCATATTTCACTTGTTACAGAAACCACTTCTGAACCAATAAAGTTCCTGTATCGAATCATCTTTGACTCTCATGTAAGGAAGCACGAAATTTCCTTAACAATTATTTTCTTTCTCTTTTGTTTATAAGTGGGAAACCAATCAAATAAATAAATATTTTATCATACTTCACATATCTGCACATATATTGTCCAGAAATTCTCAAATGGTTTCTTCATTTCATGCTTGATTAGATTCTTTCAATTCGTTAATTTATTTTCACCAAGTACATTCGGAGGAATGAACGACATTTTGTCCAAACAGCGATGTACTTCTTGTTCCTATGTGAGTCATCCTCACCCAGCTTGACCAACACTTGACACTCACCCAACTTCAGCGCTACCAGCTGAAAGGGTCAATATTTGGACTATTTAACCCATCAACTTTCAGTGTGTATAAATGATTTCAGCTGATCCTAAAGGAAAATCTGTATCTCTGGGTTTATTTGATTCAACTTATCCTAAAGGATAACCTGCATCTCTGTGTATATTTAATTCAGCTCATGTAAAAGTATATAACCTATATCTCTATGTATATTTGATACAACTGTTTCTAAAGGAAAGCCTGTATCTCTGTGTTATATGATTCAACTGATCCTAAAGGATAACCTGTATCAGTGTATATATTTGATTCAACTGATCCTAAAGGATAACCTGCATCTCTGTGTATATTTAGATCAAATGATCCTAAAGAATAACTTGCATCTCTATGCATATATAATTCCACTGATCCTAGAGTATAACCTGTAATCTAGGCCGCGAGGCAGGTCCCTGAGCGTGACCCTGAAGGCGTCATCTTTAAGGAGTTCCTTCACCCGCAGGAGTCCTTCGCTGGAGTCGCACACGACAACCAAGTCCTGCCACCCCAGCGCCTGTAGGACCGACCTGTACGCCTGGGAGGGGAGAGGTGTGTAACGTGGGGTAGTGGCGTGCTGGGGTGTGTTATTGGTGTGTTATTGATGTATTATTGGTGTGTTATAGGTGTGTTATAGGTGTGTTATAGGTGTGTTATTGGTGTGTTATTGGTGTGTTATTGGTATGTTATTGGTGTGTTATTGGTCTGTTATTGGTGGGTTATTGGTGTGTTATTTGTGTGTTATTTGTGTGTTATTGGTGGGTTATTGGTGTGTTATTGGTGGGTTATTGGTGTGTTATTGGTGTGTTATTTGTGTGTTATTGGTGTGTTATTGGTGTGTTATTGGTGTGTTCTTGGTTGGTTATTGGTGTGTTATTGGTTGGTTATTGGTGTGTTATTGGTGTGTTATTGGTGTGTTATTGGTATGTTATTGGTGTGTTATTGGTGTGTTATTGGTGTGTTATGTTATTGGTGTGTTACTGGTGTGTTATTGGTGCGTTACTGATGTGTTATTCGTATGTTATTTGTGTGTTATTGGTGAGTAATTGGTGGATTATTGGCTCGTTATCAAATAACTTAATAATCAATTAAGCAGATAAAATAATACGCGAGCCGCAAATAAAATTTTATTTAAAAGTTTAAATATTTATAAGTCAGATGTCCTACTTCTCAGCCTGATAGTCCCAGTAGTCCCAGAAATTCTTTAATAATCCTCTAAATTAATTAATATTTGTTGATTTTAAAATCATATATTGTATAATTTGTTCATAGTGGGTGGTGTGTGTCAGTGATAATGTGGGACATATTCGACAAAAAGATAGAATGGTAATGACACGTTAAATAATGGAGAATTTGATAATAGTTTGTACGGTCGGTATGATAATTTGATAATAGTCGGTATGATAATTGCGGGCATGCAAATGGTAATAGGTTTGACCTGATGGTGGTTTAGTGATGCTGATTGTCAATAATGATGATTGTTGATAATGATTGGCTTAAATGGTGATTGTCGACAATGCTGATTCTCGATAGTGATCTTGTATATAAGGATCTTATGGTTGACAATAACCGATTTGAATGACAGTTCATGATATCAAATGGCTAAATATATTTCATTATGGTTTATATCATCTTAGTTAATGGTAAAATAATTCTAATTATTAATTTAACCAGAGAACAAATAAACTAATCCTTGAATTACTCAAATATATCGTATATAGAGAATTTGTTCCTTGAATACTTAATTATTCATAAAATTTTTTGTCGATTTAAATGTCCATAACACTGAACAAATTCTCGAAGGAGTGAAATAACTATTTACATACTAGTTCTATGGTCCAAAATAGTTCCACTACTACACACTAGTTCCACTAGAACACACTAGTTCCACTAGAATATACTAGTTCCCCTAGTACCACTAGTTCCACTAGTACACACTAGTTCCACTAGTACACACTAGTTCCACTAGTACACACTAGTTTCACTAGTACAGACTAGTGCACACTAGTTCCGTCGCTTGTACACATCACCTACGTGTTGATGTAGGCGTAGATGAGGGCAAGAAGGGCGTATGTGATGGCAGTTGCCAGCCACAGCTCGAGTGATAGCGGCGACAACAGCAGCGTGTACGGTGATGGGGGAGCGTCTGGTCTATACAGCGCTGATAGGCCTATATTAAATGACAAATATTATATTTAGACATTTTTTACTTTCGTATTCACAAGTTTTTTTATATCGTTGAAATGTTATGTTCTTTTTTCAATACTCATTCTATGCAATGATATTAAGTTGTATCATTTTAAATTTTATCGTTCCTTTTATTCGTATACCAAGGTACTGACATTTTCCATCGAGTTAGTATTCGGCTGCGAGGCGTGATAACTCCTACCAAGGTCTATGATTTGAAAAATATAGTAACTCCTACCATGTTCAATTAACAATGCATGCGAATAATTCTTGTAAAGCATCAGGGATGCGTCGATATCTAAAAGTCATGGTTGGTATTTTTCATGTTTTCAGTCTCATACAAGGACCATCGTATTCATAATTCAGGTGAAATATTTTATTTGTGCCTGCCCGTACAGTTTCTACTGACCTGATCATGTTACGCGAGATCAATGTCTGCATTGATATTGGTGATATATCGGGTCAGCAAATACTAATATAACTAATATTTAACGATATTAATATTTATTTATGTCGTTCAGAATTAAGCAACTCTGCTGGAGACCAAAAATCACTCCAGCAGAGTTCTGGTCTTCAACAAAAGTTATATAATGTACATACATCTATTATCCCTGCTCGTGTAACCCTGAATGCCACATTGCATATAAAAGTTCAAGACATTCCCCGCGGATATCATTTAATCATCATCGCTATTTATGAATGAAACTTAAACATTTACCGTAGCTCATCCAAGGGGAACTGAAGTCCACTGCCCTCTGGCGGTCGCTGGTGATGGTCAGATCAGCGATGATCATATCAGCCCTCTGTTACGAGGGTAAGAGGGTAAAGAGGTCAGTACGGTCTAAATTGGTCAGAGGGTAAGTTGGTCATTAGGGTCTAAATTGATCTGAGGGTAAGTTAGTCATTAGGGTCTAAATTGATCTGAGGGTAAGTACTCACCAGAATGGACAGGATTTTGAGTTGCGAGTTACGCATCGATTTCACCGCTCGACGCGCGGCAGAGTCACCAGGTAGCGTGAAATTCGCACCTCCGATCGGATCCCACCTAGCAAGTTTATTTAATTAAAGACTTAATCTAACATTGGTGAAAAAATTAGGAAGCAATTGTGTAGAGATTCGTGCATTTCACGTGTTTATAATATGTATTGACAAACAAATATGATACGAAATACAACTTTGATCAAACTTGGGGAACACTTAAAGTTCGAAACATAATTCTTATACTGCCACTTATTTGCTTGGTGATATATTATAATTTTATTATTACTTATATATTAATTAAGAAAATGGCCAGAAAATTACTAGGCCTACGTCAAATAAAACCTTGTAATGGAGCTGGATTTCATTATATCTTTACCAAAGATATGGTAGACACTCAAAGGGTTTAAATATTTTTCTTTTAAGTGTCAATCATACCAAAACGATCCATAAATCTATTTTTCACTGAGCATAGTTTTTCCCCTGACCGGCCGATGACGCGCAGGCCTCCCTCAGTGAGGGCGACGACGTCCAGCTTAACGTCGCTCCTCGCCCCGTCTGCGTTGAAACTCCAGAGAAGCCGTACAGCTCAACCTTAACATTCAACGTTAAAACATGCGTTGAAACGCACCAGTCCAGAGAAGCCGTACAGCTCAACCTTAACATTCAACGTTAAAACATAATCAAATGATTATGTTTTATTGCTTTCTATCTGAAAATTTGATTTAAACAATCATTTTATTACTACCTAAAAAGTCTAACTATAAAACGTATAAACATCATCAAATGATTATACATGCTTGCAATGTTCAAATTTAATTTTTGTGCAGAAAGTTCTTTACAGCAGTACTATTTTTATTAAAGCTGACATTCTGACTTATCCAACGGTACGAAAACCATCTCTGTACGTTGATTTGTGCGTTCACGACAGATCCCGAAGGGTGGGGGGTGGTGGAGCCTCTTAACAAAACCCTATGAGAATAATTTCCGTCCGGGGTCTATAAATGTTCAGTCTATGACCTCGCACCTCAGTCAGCCACGAACTGTCATGCTGGAAGGTGGTAGGCAGTCGTTCTCTGCATCGCTGAGTTGCTTGAGAGTGAAATAACGCTTACATTTGGTATCCAAGCTACGTTATATGCCTTTACATAGCGCGCACGCCGCCAGTCGGCGGTTTATCGGCTCTCCTGTAAACCTCCTACTGCTCCCACGGCACACCTATCTCCTCCTACAGTTTTGAAGCTACAGCAATGAGAGATATACCATTCGATTGGTAATAAAAATATCTAGCGATTGTCGGGCAATTTTTTTCGATTTCGTTTTTGTTTGGATTATATATTGCAAAATAGGGGGATTGGGAGGGGGGAAATTTCGAAAATTCGAAATTTTTCAGAAAAATCATCATAACAAGAGAACCAAGAAAAAAATTGAAAAAGTGGTCCGACAATCGCTAGATATTGTCTTTACCAATCGAATTATATGTCAGGCAATGTTGCGGCACGTAAATTGTTTGATGCATTAAAATTTCTAAAGTACCCCTTATTAATCGTTTTCGATGAATTTCTCGTTTTCTTTATTTTTTTCGAATAATTCAAATGAACAAAATAGTCGTCATTTTCGATTCTACATCTGTGTATCAGGTTTGGAGATGATCCTTCCCTGAATATAGAAAATAGATTTTGATCGATATGCTCCCCTTAAAAATATTTTTATTGATGTATGTATAATTAACGAATTAACTTATTCACTATCCACTTATTTTTCATTTATTTATTCACTAGCAGGTTCGCTGGTCATTTCCCGGACTTGATAATCCCTGCAATTTCAAAGTCCTCTTATCTCTTCTCACCTTAATAATAATAATCGTGTTTATGCTAACGAAAAGATAGATACCTGTTCCAACACACGTTTTACATCCAACATATGGATATGCAAACAATATAAATATAATGTAAATCCTACTTTAATTCTCTATTCAAAATACTATTCAAAAATACTATTTCGGGACGTTTATATTAAACTTCTAGAGTGAACTGCCTTGCCCACTTATTGTAATTGACTGACCTATTTGATATAATCAACTAACCCACTTGATTTACTTGACTGGCCCACTTGAAGCACTTGACTGACCCACTTGAAGCACTTGACTGTCCCACTTGAAGTACTTGACTGACCCACTTGATGTAGTTGACTGACCCACTTGAAGCACTTGACTGACCCACTTGATGTAGTTGACGAGTGNACCCACTTGATGTAGTTGACGAGTGTGGCTCCAAGTGGCCAGACTTGCTCCTTGGAGCAGTTGAGCGGCAGCACTTCGATGGCCCGCGTCTTGTCGAGGTCGCTGAGCGCTCTGGCGAACAGCTGCACCGCGTCGTACACCAGCGCCAGTTCCGTCTGACAGGGAATTGGGAAAGAATTCAATCAAAAAAGAAAATATATAGCAAATTCAACATATTTTCCGAAGGAAATAGGGATGAATTGCCTGAGAATACAATACCCAGAAAAAATTTAAAGCGAATTCAATAAATTTTTTCCGGAGAAAATAGAGACGAATTGCCTGAGAAATCAATCCCCAGAAGGTAATTTAAAGCGAATTCAACATGGTTACCCCCCAAAAAATACTAGGGTGGATTTCAAAATTGCCAGCTCCGTCTGCGGCTGAACTTTTAAGGAATTTATTCCCTAAAGAAAATCTTAAGAGAATTAAACATATTTCTCTATGATAGGGACGTATTTTTATCCTAAAAGGGTTAAACTCATCCTACTATTTTCTTATTAGGAAGATTTTAGGACAAATTCCGCAAGTGCCTGCTCCGTCTGGGGGTTAATTCCCTGATAATAATAATTCACTAATAGTAATAATAATAGTGATAATAATAATTCACTAATAGTAATAATAATAGTGGTAATAATAATTCACTAATCACTTTCACTTATGATTCACACTGATAATTCAATTCAAGGAGAAAAATATTGTGATTACTTTCGTACCTGACAGCTCCGTCTAGGGGTGAAATCATTCACTAAAAAAACGTTTTAAAAATTCAAAGACAAAATTAAAGTTAATAAGGCGACTTTAATATTTCTAAGTTGAAACATTAGAATGAATTTAGCGATCTTTTATTTATTTATAAAAATCTTTGATTATTTTTGGAGGCCTGAGGGAGATATATCCTTGATGTGGAAAAATTTTCTTGCAAACAAAGATTTTGTGAGCAAAGGTAAAATGATGATATAAATGATTAGAAAATACAGTTTTAAAAATTAAATATACATAAACTGTTTCAAAATTCTTTAACAAATTTTTTTAAGAAGCAAATACAATTAAAGCAAATATTAAAATATATATGATTGGAAAATTTTTATCTTCTTAGAATTATGATAATCCACTATCAAACGTTTTGATCTAAGAATGAATTTGTCATTTGATATTAAAGAGAAAATTTCGGTTAATATTTAAAAATTTAAGCCACTCCTCGCTTGAAAAATGGCATCAATCGATCCCCATGTTAACACCCAAAACATTTACGCTTCATGATCTGAAGTTATGTTCAAGCAATCAACTTTCGGAAAACTTCACAAGTTTTTCAAGTTCGCTGAAGTTCGTAAACTTCATAACTTTTAATTTCGTGAACTTCATAACTTATTAAAGTTCATGAACTTCAAAACTTAGGCAGGTTCTCTCATTGGCATCGCACTGAAGTTCGTAAACTTCATACTTTTTAAAGTTCATGAACTCCATAACTTAGTCAAGTTCTCTCACCGGCATCGCACTGAAGTTCGTAAACTTCATAACTTATTAAAGTTCATGAACTCCATAACTTAGTCAAGTTCTCTCACCGGCATCGCACTGAAGTTCGTAAACTTTATACTTTTCAAAGTTCATGAAGTTTAAAAAGTTCTCTCACCGGCATCGCACTGAAGTTCGTAAACTTCATAACTTATTAAAGTTCATGAACTTCAAAACTTAGTCAAGTTCTCTCTCCGCCCACTGGCGTCGCACGGAAGTTCGTAAACTTCATACTTTTTATAGTTCGTAAACTTCATACTTTTTAAAGTTCATGAACTTTAAAACCAGTCAAGTTCTCTCACCGGCATGGCACTGAAGTTCGTAAACTTCATAACTTATTAAAGTTCATGAACTCCATAACTTAGTCAAGTTCTCTCACAGGCATCGCACTGAAGTTCGTAAACTTTATACTTTTCAAAGTTCATGAAGTTTAAAACCAGTCAAGTTCTCTCACCGGCATCGCACTGAAGTTCGTAAACTTCATAACTTATTAAAGTTCATGAACTTCAAAACTTAGTCAAGTTCTCTCACCGGCATCGCACTGAAGTTCGTAACTTGCGCCTCCTCAACATGTCCGGGACTCAGCGGTCCCGAACTTCGCGTCGGGAACTTCGAGTCAACATATTCCGGCAACAGGGCGAATGACTGCGGACTTACAGAGGCAGGAACTTCAAAAATATTCGGTACATCAGCAAATGAATATCCTGCCACGATTTCACCACCGAAAATATTCCCAGAGTCGTCGAGATCAGCAGACCAATCGCGCAGAATTTGCTGCAGAGTTCCGTCACTGAGGTTAATGAGACGCAGAGCTGTGGTGTTGGTCCCAGAGTATTTGAAGTCTTCCAGGTCCACAGTGTGCAGGTCCTGGTGCGATGATACGATGGGGAGGGTTCTTAGCAATTGATATAATATTTAGATTATAATATCATATTATATCATATTTATATCATAATAAACCATCTTCATAATGAAATATCAGAAAAATTCAATTGCTTAAAATCATTTCCATTATAACTGATCACACCAGAACATCGTGTTTGGATTTTTATGGTATTTAAAATGAAAATGATTTATCGCGGCATAAATCACAGCATTTAATGAAATCTTCCCTGTATACTGCCTACATAGTGTGGGAAAATTATGCACTAGATACATTGTGCTCTTTGTAACAATTTCAGTAAAATAGTGACAAAAATCCAAATTAATTTTTAAAATATTGAATAGCATTGACAATCGATAACTATTTAATAAAATAGATAAGTAATCACTGCAGTGAGTGATAGAGAGTGCATTTCTCGTGCATCCGTCCGTCAGTGAAGTCACGGACGGACGGACGGGCGGATATGATGAGCACAATAGAGCCTTTTTTCCTAAATGAGAAAATGCGCTAAAAAACTGTAAAACTGAATTTAAAAGCCCAAATATCACTCAAGAACACAATTTATTTAAAAAACCAATTGTTGAATATGAACATCGAAGTGTGATAATGGCTATAATGGCGGGGAGTGCGCACCAAAGAAGTGATGAAGTAGTGGTGATAGGCCGTCATCAGGCCTATCTGCTGCGCCTGCTTCAGCAGGGAATGTATTTTGGAGCGATGAACTTCAAGCAAGATGTGCACAATTCCTGATAACTTGATTGCCTTCAGAAGCTCCCTGAGCAGGGGTAATTACAATAAAAAATCATGAATAAAAGTGGCTCATCGTAAGGTAATGGCGAGGAAAGAAGTGTAATGACATTTTCAATGCAATTATATTCTGTATAAGAAATTTAAATCACAAATCAGATATTGTTGTTAGAACCATACAAACTGAATGATACTAAAAGACATAATATTAATTACACATCTAACTCAATTCTGTCAATGTTGATGAAAATTAAGCATTTTAGTATGTAAACGCGTTTATTTTTAAAGTTACGATAGCTGAAGAACTGATAGGGATTTTTGAGATCAAATGTTTTAAACGGAATTATTCTTCTCTTACCATTGTTTTCTTTCTCTTCTTTATTAGTGGGCATCTATTCAAATAAATAAATATATTATCATGCAGCACCTTTCTGTACAGATATTATCGAGAACTTCTGAAATAGTTTCTCCGTTTCATGTTTAATTAGAGCTGTCTCTCAATTAATTAATTTTTTTTTCAAGTACGCTCGCAAAAATGATATTTTGTCCAAGCAGCGATGTACTTCTTGTGAGTCATCCTTATTTATTTATCCTCCTTCAGTGTATATTTGATTCAACTGACCCTAAAGGATAACCTGTATCTCTGTGTATATTTGATTCAACTGACCCTAAAGGATAACCTGTATCTTTGTGTATATATGATTCAACTGACCCTAAAGGATAACCTGTATCTTGTACACACTAGTTCCACTAGTACACACTAGTTCCACTAGGACACACTAGTTCCACTAGGACACACTAGTTCCACTAGGACACACTAGTTCCACTAGTACACACTAGTTCCACTAGTACACACTAGTTCCACTAGGACACACTAGTTCCACTAGTACACACTATTTCCACTTGTACACACTAGTTCCACTAGTGCACACTAGTCCCATCGCTTGTACACATCAGCTACCTGTTGATGTAGGCGTAGATGAGGGCAAGAAGGGCGTATGTGATGGCGGTTGCCAGCCACAGCTCGAGTGATAGCGGCGACAACAGCAGCGTGTACGGTGATGGGGGAGCGTCTGGTCTATACAGCGCTGATAGGCCTATATTAAATGGAAAATATTCAATTTAGAAAATTTTTTCCCTTTCACAAATTCACAAATTTTTTTAGGCTCTTTCGTTTCAGCCGTTATTTAAAAAAATTATGAATCGGTTTCAAAAAGAGCTACGAATTATGTAATTTTGGTGCCTTTTTCAAATACTCATTCTATGCTGGGATATTAGGTTGTATTATTTTAAATTTACTTTAATTTTACTGATTTTTTACATCGATTTAAGATTCGGCTAGCGAACCTTGGTAACTCCAACCATGTTCAATGGCTTTAAAACCATACAAACTCCTACCATGTTCAATTAACAATGCATGCGAATAATTCTTGTAAAGCATCAGGGATGTGTCGATATCTAAAAGTCATGGCTGGTATTTTTCATGTTCTCAGTCTCATACAAGGACCATCGTATTCATAATTCGGATGAAATATTTTATTTGTGCTGCCCATACAGTTTCTATTGACATCATGTTACGCGAGATCAATGTCTGCATTGATATTTATTGGTACGTTGGGGTCAGCAAATACTAATATAACTAATATTTAACGCTATTAATATTTATTTATGTCGTTCAGAATTAAGCAACTCTGTTGGAGACCAAGAATCACTCCATCAATTCTGGTCTTCAATAAAAGTAATATAATGTACATATTTTATCCCTGCTCGTGTAACCCTGAATACCACATTGCATATAAAAGTTCAAGACATTCCCCGCGGATATCATTTAATCGTCATCGCTATTTATGAATGAAACTTAAACCTTTACCGTAGCTCATCCAAGGGGAACTGAAGTCCACTGCCCTCTGGCGGTCGCTGGTGATGAGCAGATCAGCGATGATCATATCAGCCCTCTGTTACGAGGGTAAGAGGGTAAAGAGGTCAGTAGGGTCTAAATTGATCTGAGGGTAAGTTGGTCATTAGGGTTTAAATTGGTCTGAGGGTAAGTTGGTCATTAGGGTCT
>NW_025937547.1:0-1211 GCF_000764305.2 Hyalella azteca | reverse complement strand
GCTGGTGCTGCGGCTCATCAAAGTTGAGGAGATTAATGTCCTTGTTTGCTGTGCAGGGCCTCGCCGTGTCGCTGCTCTTCTGCTTCTTCAACGGCGAGGTGAGTGGCTCTTCACCGTCTACACTCAAAGAAATGAGTGGATACTATTTGAGTGTAGTACTATTGATACTATAATGAGTGTAGTACTATTTCATCACTATTTGTACTTCGTAAAAATGATGAGAACCTACTATTCCCCCCTGAAAAAATGAGACTGAGTGCATAAATGTGAGACTTGAAATAAAGTAATATTAATTCCGTTCATAAAATTAATAAATTCGTGTTCGTGGAACCTGCTTGTATTTGACTCAGAAATGAAGCACAAACATTATGAGAATTGAATTTAAATAAATTAATTGGTATGATTCTTTATAATGAGGTCATGTTATGGTGATGATTTATATGTGTAATATTCGCCTATTGCAATATTGAAAAATAGCACAAAAAAAGACTCACTTTAAGTTCAACTTGAATAAAACATCAATTAGGTTAAAAATACTGTAAAACTTAATTCATCATTTTCTGTAATATTTGGTAATATAGCACCATGCCAAATTGCCCAATTGTAAAAAAGGCTCAATGCTCAAAATAACGCATATCGAATTCAAGTCGTCACTTGGAAAATTCAAATTTTTTGGCCAGATAAAAATAATTAACAGTGACACCTGTCTAACAACTCTGAATTATTAGCGCACTCGCTGATAGGGAAAATTTTTGAGAAGGCAAAAGCCCAAATATCTGAAGAGAATCATTCGTTATTTACTGGAAATTAAAAATGCAGTAGAGTAAGTCTTATTTTTCAACGCATGCCGGAGCTTATTCGAATATCCTATATAGTCGGAATTCATCTAATTTTTAATATAGATATTCTTATTTTTTGATTCATACAATGTTCAAATTTTCCCCCTGGGCTAAGTGCACAGAGAAAGTTGTAGTAAAAATCATGATTTGGACTCTTATACATAAAAAAACTTGAGGTCCTGGTTTTGTTGTGGTAGAATATTTTATTTCAGTGCAGACTTGCGGCCACGCCCGCGCTGCTGCGCCGCAATGCTCGCGTTGAGCGATCTCTCTGCCACCAGAATTAATGTTCATAAATTATTTTGCTCGAAGTTTCATGCTTGATAGTCTACATTTAATGCGGCCAGAATTAATGTTCATAAATTATTTTGC
>NW_025937546.1:0-539 GCF_000764305.2 Hyalella azteca | reverse complement strand
CTGCTGCTGCTGCTGCTGCTGCTGCTGCTGCTGCTGCTGCTGCTGCTGCTGCTGCGCTGCGGACGACTGCTGCTGCTGCTGCTGCTACTATTGCGGTGGCATTCAGCTGCTGCATTTATGACAGTGGCGAAGACACTGTTCGAAGAAACAGTGAAAAAAAACGGTCTTACCGGCGTTCTAGAAATTTTTTTTCTATAAAGGCCTCCCACACTCACCATTCCAACAAAAAAAAAAGAATTGATTTTATTAATTAAACCGATTCACTAGTAATTAGCCACCCCGTGAAATGTTTTCAGATGTTACACGGGTTTCTATAGTGCAAAATTGGAATATAGACGGAAACACGGTGTTTTTCTTTTCATGTACCGGCCGGCTACTGAAACGCTGGTAATACCGTTTAA
The DNA here is from genome assembly GCF_000764305.2 of Hyalella azteca. Classification (NCBI taxonomy): domain Eukaryota; kingdom Metazoa; phylum Arthropoda; class Malacostraca; order Amphipoda; family Hyalellidae; genus Hyalella; species Hyalella azteca. The sequence continues at coordinate 138 of NW_025937546.1, read as the reverse complement.
CGGTGATTTTTCTAACGGTGTACAGCACAGCTGCTGCTATTGTGGTGGATTTCAGCTGCTGCAGCGATTGTAACGAAATGCAGATGTTTGAGCTGGAACTAAAGATACGACAGCAGCCAAAAGCAAGTGCAGCAAAAA
>NW_025937545.1:0-629 GCF_000764305.2 Hyalella azteca | reverse complement strand
GTTAGACTGAAAAAAAAAATTCTGTGGTTTCTTCCGTATACTTGAATTTTCAGTTACATTTTTTGGAAAGAATTTCACTTATTCATTAGCCTAATTTAGTTAAATGTTGAAGTTTCATGACCTTCACACTATTTCATTTGAATATCCCGCTAAATGATGACGTTCAGTGCATCTACAAGAGTAAAATTTTTTCTATTTTGATTATCAGTAAACTCGTCCTTTTCCGTATCCTGTAATTGGCTATAACACTCCCCTCTCGACACCCTCTGATTGGCTATAAAACTCCCCTCTCGACATCCACTAATTGGCTATATCACACCCATCTCGACATCCGATGATTGGCTATAACACACCCTTCTCCTGCATATCCACAAATTGGCCATAACACACCCCTCTCCGCACCCACTAATTGGCTATACCTATAACACACCCCACTCGACACCCACTAATTAGCTATATCACACCCTCTCGACATCCACTGATTGTCTCCACAGCAACATGGAGAAGGCCGTCACCTTCTGGTACACGAAAGACCAGCCGACGTTCGAGAACAACGACGACATCCTGGACTCTGCGGTGGAGGTGACGCGCATCCCTGCAGGGTCCGACACGCCGCCCTGCCTCAAGAT
>NW_025937544.1:0-47425 GCF_000764305.2 Hyalella azteca | reverse complement strand
TAGTTTCTAAACTTTACTAATGCTGGTGGTTAAAAAATATTGGGAGTGCTTTATCAACTGGGGGTAAATGGTCATTATTCCATGATTTAACCCTTTCAGTCAAACTGCGCCCATAGACTTGCTTCCTTTACTACTTCAAAGATTATTTCAAATGAATATATTCACAGTTTTCTTATGCTTTAGGCATAAATTTTAGCAATATTACTATGAAATGGAACTATTATAATTATTAAACTTATATTCAATTATGGCTCATCATTATTTTTGCCATAACTTCTCAAATGAGTTTCTCATTCCTTGAGATACGGAAGAAGACAGTCTGTGCTTCCTAATGTACCTTCTGTGTGTCCATCCCAAAGTCCGTGCAAGTGTGTTCAGCATACATGTCATACTCATGGAAGGAATCCTTGTCACATAGTAGAAGGAGCCTCTCTCGAGCAGTCAATTTACCCTGTCAAATGATGAAAAATTATTATACACATTTTCATACAGTTAACAGCCTTAATCTCTAGCACAACATGACTTTATCCAAGAATATTTACAATTCTAAACTGTAAAAAAATGTACACAAGGAAATGACCATCAAGAAACTCTTTTGAACATTTTTAACTTTTTATTAAATGAACATTATTAACTATACTAAATTCTTGCCTTTTTATGCTGAGCATCAATTCTTTTCTGGCCTCCACCAAGAAGAGCAGTTGCTTTTTTCTTTTTGATATCTTCACGTACTTTGAGTGTGTGGGCAATTGTTGAAGCATTATAGGTATTGTGGCTAGAATGTAATGTGCAGTAAGAAGATAATACACCTTGTCGAAATAAAATTTCACGACTGAGACGTGTCATGGACAATAAAATTGACATAGTGACAGTAAGATTGCAAGTTTTTTCTGGAGAAAAAGAAAATGTTGCACACTTAGAAAAATTCCAGCCTCCACCATGCTAAATGTTTTAGTCAAATCTGCCATTTAAATAACTCCTCCATTGTTTAACTTTTTTCATCAATATTTTGTGTTGCAACCANAATGAACCATCATATTCATCATATCAAGTAATCACCAAACAATTAAATACATATGCGCCCCACGTTTTTCGTTTTAGATGTTGTAAAATATTTTAACTGAAATACAAAAGACCAAGAGAATGAAAGCAAACAGAGATCAGTAGCTGCCAAAAAATTATTTTCTACTTCCGAGTCCACATGAAAAACGTGGTCTTTAAAATTTTTTTTTATACATTTTATTCTATATTCAGGGAAGGATCATCTCCAAACCTGGTACACATATGTAAAATAAAAAATGATGACTATTTTGTTAATGTGAAATTTAAAAAAATGAAAGAAAACGTGAAATTCATAGAAAACTGTCAAAAATGGGGTACTTTAGAAAATTTAATGCATCATACAATTTAAGTGCCACAACATTGCCTGACATATCATTTGATTGGTAAAGACAATATTTAGCGATTGTCAAGCCACTTTTTCAATTTTTTTCTTGGTTCTCTTGTTATGATGATTTTTCTGAAAAATTATGAATTTTCAAAATTTTCCCCCCAATCCCCTCTATTTTGGAATATATAATCCAAACTAAAACAAAATAAAAAAATGGCTCGACAATTGCTAGATCTTTTTATTATAAATCAAACGTTATATCTCTCATTGCTGTAGCTTCAAAACTCTAGGAGATAGGTTTGCCCCCGACTGGTGGCGCGCTATGTAAAGGTATAGCTTGGATACCAAAGGTGAGTGTTTTTTCACTCTGAAGTGACTCAGCAATGCAGAGAACAACTGCATGCCACCTTCCAGCATGACAGCTTGTGGCTGACTGAGGTGCAAGGCCACAGACTGCACATTTATAAACCCTGGACACAATTATTATTCTAGGGTTTTGTTAAGGGGCTCCACCACCCCCCACATTTAAGGATCTGTTGTGAACGCACAAGTCAACATACAGAGATGGTTTTTGTACCGATGCATAGGTCAGATTGTCTGCTTTAAGATGAGACTAGAAAGCAGAAAAGTCAAAATTTTTGCTTTTGACCAATATGCTCCCCTTAACCCTTTCACGGGTAAGTTAACATATATGATCACTTAATATCGCGTCACAAAAAGCCTCACCATGGCTTCCTGTTTGTTTTTGAGGCATCCTTTTAATGCCTCAGTCAATCATTAATTATCTGACCATCATTCTATCTATAGCATCACCAGCTGCAAAGTCCACAAATTGAAATATGAGCATTTAAATGTGTCTGTGGTGAACAGGCGACCTCGCCATGCCACCTCAACTCACTCTGTTGGAACAACAAAAATTCATTAATTTTTGTTCATTCAATAAAATTAAATTTCAATTAAAAATTCAATTAAATTAACAAAACATTTAATTCATAATTAAATGCTTTTACATCAATGAAAGTTAGAGGTGGTAAATTTCAAGTTGAAATTTGATCATAATTAGTACATGAAAACAATATCAACAATTTGGCATATAGATAAGCAGTAATCAAACAAAGGTTATTTGCTCAAGAGCAAATTTCTCCAATGCTGATCAACACAAATAAGGCCAAATAGAGATAAAGGATCCAGAAACACATAAAACCATGAGTAAGCTTCAAATTGCTGTGTCAAGTAAAATATTAATAGATTTAAAAATTCAGAACAATATTCAAAGAAGACATTCATGAGACAAAGAGTACATCTTATTAATGAGCTTTCATTTTTAGTATGTGTCCTTGTCTTTGAGATTTGCTTTATGCTACATAGATAGTAAAAATGTTGAACTTTACACCATTTTAAGTTTTACAAGATTTTAATTAGTTTAGCTGCTACATTGCTACAAAATGTTGTAGGACTGTCCCTTATTACCCCACCTGTCCCTTTTTACCCTGTTTGACGGTAGCTCTTTATACAGTGGGGGGAAATAAATATTCGTACACTTGAAAAATCGTATTTTAATGTATGTAAGTACACAAACTTAACAGGAAAAGTGATTTAATCGTAATGAGTGGAAAGCTTTTTATAAGAACTCCCATAGTCCCATTCTTAGAATATCAGCCTGTGCGCACACAACTGACGTCCGACTGAAGTCGGAATCAGAAATTCAGATTCAGAAGGCGAGCACCAAACCGTTCTTCTTGTCAACTGCCGAGAGCCCCGAATAGAATCACCTCGAGACTCGAGTCGACTCAGTCCTCGACAGTCGAATTGCTTCCCACAATTTAAAAGGATCCAATCAGTGAAAGCCGAAAATCGTATAATAAATATCGTAAAAATTGAGAGATTCATTAAAAAACACAGAATTCATTTAGTAATCCCTTCATTGTGTGAGATTATTTAACAATTGTAACAACTGGATAAAGGGACAAATGACCGACTGAATCAGTACCTAAATGTTTGTTCAGACTTCAGTCCGCAAGAACTGAAATTGGAGCTGCGCAATCAAGGCCACAACGGATGACACAGTTGATCCCTTCAAACAAACTTAGCTAGCTTTAGACCCGAGTTAAGCTGCAGCAAATGTGAAGAATTAAACCTGCACCAGTAAGTTGAGACTCATGCCCTGCAAACTACTACTATTTAGACTAGGACTTCAAGTAGCCAATTTACGTAGCTTTTTGACCAAGGTAAAAATATGCAATGATATTTAAATGAAAGAAATATTGACATTTACAATTTATTCAACATTCACGAATACACATTGAAAACCAATTCATTTGGTAAATAAGCGTCCGCGTGATAAATAAATTCTTTTAAACAGAATTCTACGCGGCGCAAAACCTGTACAATGTAACGTAAAAAAAAACTTTAGGTAGCAGTTGTGGAGCTTTAATCGAAAAATAGCAAATTAGAGCACCAAGCTGTAAAAACTATGTCAACACAAAAATCACAAAATTACTTAAAACTATAACAATATACGAATTAAAACATACATTAAATCTTAGCTTAGATAAGACATTAGGCTGTAATTCACAAAAACGAATGGCGCGTTACCGCATTTCAATTATTACAAGTTATGGGAAAAATCTTGGAAGATATACTCTTCCCTAGTTAGCAATGAAACAGAAGCATGCAATGAAAAGTAAAATAAATTTGAAAGATCAAGCTTTTACATGAAGAAAATTGCACTTTAAATACCTTCCTCAAATACTCACAAACTCAAACACTTTCCTACCAGGAATTCACAAAAAAAGTTCCTTTTTTTCAATCTACCAAAGATGATCTCTCTTCCATCCTCTTTAATCTTTAATAATTTTGACGTACGGTATTACTGCATACCACTTATATATGGACGGTGTTCATTTATTAAATACCAAATTTCAAAGCTGGCACATCAAACAATTAACCAATTCCAAAGAGCAAGAACAGGCAAACAAAATTGTTGAATAGTTACGCGACAAAAGCTGATGATTAACAGTAAAAAGTTAAAGTGCAATGTCGGTAACTAATGTTTTCAGATTTATACAACCTCCTTATTCGAAATTAAAGATTGGCGATGGGAGATATTATTACCAAGGCTTTTTCTAGGCGCATAAGTAATATTAATATAATTCTAGAAAGTCAAGGGAGAATCGAGAAGCAATGAAGAAATTCAAATGTTATCGCAATTCTAGCAGTATAAAATTACGAACAAAATCGAGCTAAGAGATTCACAATAAGAAGAGTAAAATAGAATTCAAGATGCAAGCAGAACAATGCTATTTGCCTTCAAAGTTTACCTCAATTAATATCCTCTTGGAACGACTCGACAGAATTCAAGTAATCACTGTAAGGAACTTGAACATAATACTAACGACACAGAGAGGTCAATTCTATAATTTTATACGGAATTATATGATACCACGAACTAACTGCTCAAGTTCAACGAGGTAACTGAAACTGCACTGAATTAAAAAAAAAACATTGCAAACGACGTAGCGTTGATAATTCAAGAGAAAAAAATTTGATTTAGCTTTAGCTTCATGAACTATACAATTTATGAAGGCATTGAAAAATTGTATCACCTAATAATGAAAGTAGATCAGTGAAGATCGAATGCTTAAAAAAATTTGTCGTAAAAGTTTAGAGCGTCATTAAAGGTAAAAAGGGGAATATAATTGTTAGGCAAGAAAATCCAGTTAAAACCCACAAGTTTCAACATTCGCCGGATAAAATAATGGTGGAAATTCAAAACCGGAAATCGTTTCTTTTTTGAAGAAATGAGAATATATAAAGTCCAATACAAGTCGGACACCGGGCCCTAACTACGAAGCCGTGCAGAAATAGCTACAAGTAGCCTCTTAATATAACGGATTACTGAAATTTTTACATTCCTTCTATCATTTCATTATTGATAAGCCCATTCGGGAGTTGTGAGGCGATCAAGTATTTAGAAACGCCTTCTCTTCCTTTCTGGAATTCCTGGATCGCGGGTGTCTGCTGGCCAACGTCCACCACGCGGTCGGTCATAAGCGTCCCAGTCGAGATCTGACATCTTGCCGTGGCGAGCCTGCCATGAAGATGTACATGTAAGACAAAAATAAACTAAACCAAGCATTTTAGGCATAATGGCCATACTTCTTCAAAATCATAAGAGATCCGCCTTAACCAAATCCGATTTCATACTACGATACCGTATGTGAAGATAAACTTCCAGCTAATGAAGTAAGTCAGCAGAATGATTTGAGGTCACAATTAAAAATCAAGCATGATCCGAGGTCCGTTGGCTTATCGAATACCGTAGTGAGTGTCAGGTTCAGTACAATACCTATTCACCGAGATATCAAATTCATATGAACGGATTTCGAAATATTTTGAATATCATTAGAGCGATCAGAAACTTACGACGCCATCAACAGCAGCAGCGTCCCCGTATTTCTTGAGCCAATCCCTGTATTGGTACCACCAATCCTCCCATTTGAGGTAGTCCTCCAGGGTAATGTGGCGGTCACCGAAATATCCCGACTGCTTGTAGTATCTGCGGTTGTGAGTGTGATATAAAAGTAATAATAAATCACACATCCAAAAACGAAATCCTACATGTCAGGCAATCCTAATCGGATATTGTACATGACAAAGTTTAATACATGAATAGGTTAGCATAATCAAAGCGTTCACATTAGTATATTCTATTTTACAGAGCAACATTGCGATTATCTAATAAATTCTGGTGTTACCGATAGCGGACGCCGACGTCTTCCCAGTTAGGAGGAAGATCACGAGGCAAGTCTCTGTGAGGGTCCCAGGAGCGGATGTCGCCATAGCGCCGTTGATATTCCGCGTACTCGGTTTGGTGCTCGGCCAGCCAACGCTCGTGTCCGGGGTGCAGGGGAGAAGGCGACCTGGTCAAGTTAGATATTGTGATCCGATCATTATTCGTCATTGTAATGTAACATAAAATGACATCACCCTGTTATAATGTAATATATGAGGACATTACCCTGTTGTAATGTAATATATAATGACATTGCCCTGTTGTAATGTAATATATAAGGACATTACCCTGTTGTAATGTAATATATGACTTTACCCTGTTGTAATGTAATATATAATGAAATTACCCTGTTGTAATGTAATATAAAATGACCTCATTACCCTGTTGTGAGTAATTATAGTTTCGGTACAGGTGGATAATTCTATCCCCATGAATGTTATGGGCGATGATTGTTTGAGAATAATTTATTATTCAACCAAGCTAATTTTGAGGTAAAATCAATCACAAATTTAGCATACTATCCCTCTCAGATACAGAGCTTTCTCCCTTATGGGTATATAAATCAAGAAAAATCAAAACAATTGCATAAAACTGTTGAAAAACCAGACTCAAAACTGAGAGGAGCAGTGAAAATAACAAATAATGCCTGATCAAAGTGAATGATTCGAATAACAAAATGGAGAACAATCTATACCTGCTGCCAAGCCCGGCTTCAAGATAGACTTTCTTGTCCTGCCCGCCTTCCCGTACAATTTTCATCCTGACGCCATCATACTCCTGTCGTTGCGAGCTCAACTGCGCCAGTTTACCGAAACGCTCCGACAGCGTCATCTTCCTGGGAAGTTCTTCTTCTTCAGACGACGACGAGGAATCGCTGTCATCGACAGGAGAAGCTGGTTGATTAGGACCACTGTTACCTGAAGTAGAGAAATCAGCCATGTGAGGACCTCCTTTTTTCGGGTTAGGCAAGTGGTGGTGGTGGTGATGATGATGGGGTAGAGGCCCGGCGGCTACTCCAGAGGAGCTGGGGGCTATGTTGGTCGGAGACGATATGAGAGACGAACCAGCGGCAGTGCCGCCGTTACTATTGCGCGCAGCGACCTCACCAGCTTCTGGCGCACCGTAGTAGGCCGTGGGCACCACTGCTCCTTCCATACCAGGTTCTGGTTGTGGGTAACTTGGCTTCTTGCGAGAATCGCCCTCATCAGTCTTTATTCTCATTTTAGCTTTGCCGCGATGACTGCTTTTCGAATGTCCTGGAACAGAGGCAAGTATTTTGGTTTTTGTGGTAACAACATTACTGACTGTTTTTGTGACGACCTTTTTGGTAGTTTCCTGCAAAGCACTTGCTTTTTTCACTCCCTCGGACACGTTCGCAGGTAACGCTCTTCCTTTCTTGACGGGCTCTCCTACAGGAGGCCTGATCCTTGGAGGACTCGCAGAACTGGAGTACGAGCCGGAGTGGGATCGCTTTCTCTTGCCTTGTGAAGGGCGTCTTGAACGACTCCTGCTGGAGGAGGAACTGGAGAACGAGGAGCTGCCGGTGCTGGAGTACGATGAGCGGGAGTAGTACGATCGTGATCGTGAATAAGACGTGCTAGAGCTGCTCGAGGAACCGGACGAGTAGCTGCCGGAGTAAGAGCGATGCCGGCGGTGCCTGCGATGAGGGGACTTCTTACGGCCACGTGGAGATCTGCAAGTACGCATCAATAGACTATAGGAAATGTATTTAGCTCAATATTCAAAGAAAATTTTAATTTCTTGCGATTGAAATTCTCTTATCTAAAAAAAAAATTACATCGTAAAGGCCTAGAAATCACTTTTAATGAATAATAAAAATCACATATGCCTCAAACATTTATAGAAACTCAGTTATCCTCATTCTAACGCAAACTGAGTGAATCGTTATAAAAAGTGATCGGAATTAGACATTTCACATCAAATCTTTGCAACTACTTAGAAGTAAACTTAAGCTGCCACTGTTATCTATAAAATATACCTTAAAAACTGTAAAATGTATCGACAAGCTATCCTATAATAATACAAAATTATATGAACTCTTTCGTATGATTTTTTTCGTGCAGATAAAAACACGAGCGCGGGCACCTTGTTGCTCTGCGGGGACTGGGTACAGCCTCCCCAGGCCGGCGAGGGTCCCTCGGGGGTCTGGGGGCGGTCCGTGGGTCACGGGGACGGTCGGGGGACTGGCGGGGGTCGTGGGGTTTGGCGCGAGGGTCGCGAGGTCTGTAATCAATCAAAAACGCTATACAATATTTTTTCGGTACATGTAAGTTTTCACGAAAAAAATCTCATCCGCCGAATTGTGATGACATTAGTAAATTGTTGTAATTACAGAGTTGTCTTCGAGGAAACCTGCATCCAAGAATTTCTTCTGCACAAATATGCTATACATTCGTATATACAAAAATATGCGTTAAATCTCGAGCTGGTAGGCCAATCGTTAGTGCCAACACAATATGCAATATCTCGCAGTAAAGCAATTGAGGTAACGTTACTTCGGACTTGTCGTTACCTGGGACTGGCCCGACGGGGATCACGAGGCTGAGGCCGAGGGTCCCGAGGGACGGGTCTGTCCCTCTGTCTGCTGTCCCCTCTCTTCTGTCCCTCGGCAGGGGGTGAGGGCCGGGCAGGAGGCTCAGGTTCGTAGCCAAGCTCGTCGCGGTAAAGCTCCTTGAAGCCTGAGTGTGCCCAGCGGTCTCCTCTGTGGTTACGGGCATAGCAATTACAAAAAATATAGCTCAGTACTCACTGCAGTGAGTGACAGAGAGCGCATTTTCTCGTCGACGAAAACTTGATTTTTTTTGGTACGTGTAAGTTTCCACATAAAAATCTCATCCGCCGAATTGTGAGAACATTAGTAAAATTGTTTTTAATAATTACAGAGTTAGTTGTCTTCAAGGAAACCTGCACCAAAAAATTTCTTCTGCCCAAATATGCTATACATTCGTATATCTATACAAAAATATGCGTTAAATCTTGAGCTGGTAGGCTAATGGTTCGTGCCAACACAATATACAATATCTCGCATTAAAGCGACTGATGTAACCTCACTTCGGACTTGGCGTTACCTGGGACTGGCCCGACGGGGATCACGAGGCTGAGCCCGAGGGTCCCGAGGGACGGGTCTGTCCCTCTGTCTGCTGTCCCCTCTCTTCTGCCCCTCGGCAGGAGGCGAGGGCCGGGCAGGAGGCTCAGGTTCGTAGCCAAGCTCGTCGCGGTAAAGCTCCTTGAAGCCAGAGTGCGCCCAGCGGTCGCCTCTGTTCTTACGGGCATAGCAATTACCAAACAATACACAAACAATGAATATTAATGGACGGAATGCATTGTTATTTGCGGCGAAGTTAACATAGGGCAGGAAAACCGAACATTGCACTGCAATAACAATAACAATAATGCAGGATAAAGATCAAAATGGAATAAGTTTCCAGCTTATTTGAACATAAATATACAATAAATTTGGTGTCGCTTCGTGCATAATCACAAATTTAGGCAACTTTTAATATCCACGACAAATAATACTCACCAAACGTTGGCATACAGGATATTTGGGTTGAATCATTTCACTACCGACAACTGTCTTTCAATTTTTCATTGCTGAATCGTTTATACAATATACACATCATTCGGCCGTATATCAATACAGCCCGACGCAGAAGGTTAGCCCCACTTTGCAAGTTTGGCGCTCTCGCGGACAGGACGCAGCGTACGTAGACTTGCTGCAAAGGGTGCGTTCATAGCGTAGTAGTTGTGCACGGATCTTATGCTCACCTAGGCAAGAAATGGGCGCGGGAAAGCCTCTGAGTTTCAGAAAGGTGCCATTCAAGCCCTGATGGTTCTGCCTGAGGGCGAGCGTCCTAGCCTGAGTCAAATGGAGGCACAAGTGGGGTATAGCCGCAAAGCCATCTCCAACTATCTCTAGGACCCCTGAACTACGGAAAGCGGCACACCAAAGGCCGCCCCAAGAAGATGTTGGCCCGTGACACGCGTCGCCTCTTCCGAGTTGCGGCGCCCGGCGACTTGAGCGCGCCCAAACTAGTCCAAAAGTTGGAGCTCAATGTCTCCAAGTTGAATCATTTCACTACCGACAACTGTCTTTCAATTTTTCATTGCTGAATAGTGTATAGTTTATATTATATACCGTTCGGCCGTATATCTATATATTAGGTATTCGACCGTAGTAGAATATTCCGTAGTTTATCAAAGCAGACATGTCGCAGTCTGCAGCCTCATTAAAAATTGTTTTTTTTCTACTTCCCCCAGAATGAATTATGTAGAATTAAGAAACAACTTATTCACCTCTTGGAGTATTGGTCTTCAGCATCAAGCAACTTCTTGGTCCAGAAAGTGTCTTTGGTGCGCGTGGAGGCCTCGCGTCGCGCCTTCACCACCACTTGTTCCATCAGAGGAGGGATCGCAGCTGCTGGCACAGCAGGGTTACAAACATACATCATAAATAAATACGTCCTGAGTACTTAGATAATCAAAAGCCATTAAATGCGACCAGGGTACTTTGATAATTAAAAGCCATTAAACAAATACGTCCTGGGCACTTGGGCAATCAAAAGTCATTAAAAGCGACCAGGGTACTTAGATAATCAAAAGACATTAAACAGATACGTCCTGGGCTTTTAGATGATCAAAATACATTAAACAAATACGTCCTGGGCTTTTAGATAATCAAAAGACATTAAACAAATACGTCCTGGGCACTTGGGCAATCAAAAGTCATTAAAAGCGACCAGGGTACTTAGATAATCAAAAGCCATTAAACAAATACGTCCTGGGCATTTAGATAGTCAAAAGCCAATAAACAAATACGTCCTGGGCACTCATTTGGAGCAATGGAGAAATTAAGCAAATTTTGATTTGGTTCTGAGTATAATTGCACAAAGTTGCAGTTTAAACTTAGACGGAAGCACAAATTTTTCCTTGTTGGTACATGGTACATAACGTATAGAATTATACATAGTTGTAGGATAATTCTCATAATTTGTTAGCATTATGATAAAACATGCATTATGATAAAATGAGATCTGTCACTTATTCATGGCGCCGCTACCGTGAACTTCCGGTGCTCACGTGGATTACACGCATGACCACAACATTAATGACCGAATTGGATGATTAGGATCAGTAAAGAAAAAAATGTAAAAAATGACTTTATGACAAAAGAAGAAATAGAACCGATATTCTACGCTGAAATGTTGTGATGCGTAACAATTGTATCATTTTCATAACAAAAACTGATAGAATAGTTATGGAAGTGATCTGAATTCCGACATTTTTCATTAAACATGTTAACTACTCCTAAAAGTCACACATGAAAGTGGCCCCCTCACCCTGATCATTGCGCCGAGGTTTAGGAGGCGCGTAGTCGTCCATTGATAGAATAGTTATGGAAGTGATCTGAATTCCGGCATTTTTCTTTAAACATGTCCAACTACTCGTAAATTAAAAAAAAATGAAAGTGCCCCCTCACCCTGATCATTGCGCCGAGGTTTAGGAGGCGCGTAGTCGTCCATACGCATCCTCATGGAGGCCACGGGCATCCTGTTGGTGTCGGAGAGCCGTGGCTGCGATGGTCCGGGGCGCCGCGTCTGCGCGTTGGGCGGCGGCAGGATGGCACGTCGACCATCCTTAGCAGGAGGTGATATCCTGCGTCGTACGTCATCACCAGGCGCCTGTCACACCGCAACACGTCCGTGTTAGAGGCTTCAAGTGATGCAATAACTCCTATAATGTTTATAACTAATTCGTGCTTTCTTAGATTGAGTTAACGTGATGTTAGTGAAGGAACGGCAATGACATGACAAAATAGACTCCTGTTAGTAATGAAAAACGACGTTAGTTGAGGAGAGAAGAGTGATCGACCAACTAGGAAATATTTGCCTTAAATTACAGCCAAGTTTGATTGATAGAGATTGAGATTACTGGCTGACATTCTATATATAGGGGCGGTAGAAAAATCTAAGTGCAAATGCGCACTATTTTATATTAACAAATAAAAACTATTTGTATTAAACAGCTCGTTCTGATACTGACATCTCAGGTCATGAGAATGTCCTTAATAAGGAAACCATTGCGATACACGATTGAAAATAGCATGAAGTCATAAGTTAGGAATGGCAAGCAAAAATACTTTTGAGATTTTAAATAAACTCTTCAGTATAGAAAATAAGGCCCTACATACTTCTTCAATCACCAACACTATAAATTTCTCTCGCTTCAAAGAGCAATATAAGGTGACAATCAATATGCACTTAATGCATGTCCTCCAGATTTTATTAATGTCCTAGATCGTGTAAAAAAACTCTACAGGTGCATGCATTCCTATAAGAATATCATATGAATATCAACTTTGCAATGTTGTCCTACAAAAACGAGTTTATAATAGAGTGAATACCACCTCGAGGGGTCTGAGTTCTTGAGAACAGCACATGCAGTAGTGCACTGCAGCAGACGGCAGAGACCTGAAGCAGTCAAGGGACACAGAACGTGTCCCTTCCACGTCCCAGGACATATCCCTTCCACGTCCCAGGGCATATCCCTTTCACGTCCCAGGACGTATCCCTTTCACGTCCCAGGACGTATCCCTTTCACGTCCCAAAACGTGTCCTTTTCACGTCCAAAAACGTGTCCCTTTCACGTCCCAAAACGTGTCCCTTTCACGTCCCAGGACGTATCCCTTTCACGTCCCGAAAAGTGTCACCTTGACGTCCCAAAAAGTGTCACTTTGACGTCCCTTTGATGAAATACTCACCAGCGGACGATGACTGCTTCACACATGCTACGCCGGATCACGCGAACGACAGAAGCACGAGCGCGAACACCGAACGAACGACGCGATTTGTTAACGAAGTGACACGCCGCGGTCATTATGCACAATAATGAATTGTTGACATGAAGGTCTCTGATAATGTCACTCATTTTACACGTTCAAACTGTACAGTGATCAATGTTGCTGCTTCAACGCGAATGTGATTATCAAATCTATTTGTTTTTCAATTGATCACATTAATCACGAAATCAAGTGAGACGACACAGTGAATTGTTCTGAGAATTACAATCTTCACACAGAATCATTACTTGAAAATAAAAACGATATACCGCTTCAATAACTTCGAGCTTCGATGAATTATCTTCAAACTCATGAAATGTCCGCGGGCATTTGCACATAAGTTGGCATCTTGAAGTCGTAGGAGCGGTCTTCGGGGTAGAACAAAAAACCAGATCTTGATGAACGTGATGTTATATTTTTTCAAGACAAATTCTCTGATATAAATTATGTTCAGTAAAAAAGTCACAGAGAAACAAGCACTTCGCAATTTCTTAAATGTATTTTCCAAATAATTTGAAAAACAACATGATAATTATGACACAACTTCCTTAGGAAGTCCAGTTTCTTGCCCGTGCATGCCTAGTTTTTAGTTTTATCACAGCACTCGTGAAACATAACACAGATAGCACAATGCACTTAATAAAAGGAATGCCTAGTAAAACAGTTTTGCAAAATTTCTTAAATAAAATAATAAATTTAACTTGAAAAGCAATCTTCATCCGCAATGGTCTAATTGACACACGTTATTGCTGATCACAATTCGGAATAGCATTCATGTCATTACAGACACAATAAATAATACACGACTATTGAAATGTCAGAGTAAGTTATTGCATGCCAGGACGGCGCAATAAACTTATTTTAGGTGACACAAATGTATTCCAACGTAGAATTGTCTACACGCAGTTAATACACTCGGCTTGTACTAACAACGTACACGTATTAAACAGGTTAATCGAGAGAGCTTCTCACCCGAACCGCGGGCCTCCTTCGACTAGGAGAAACGGACAAACGGCGGTGAGGTGGTGGCGGGCGCGCGTATGGCGGTGGAGACGAGCCGCGCGGTGGCGGGTGGTGGTGGCCAGGCGGTGGCGACCGAGGATGAAGTCTGTGGTGAACAGGCGACCTCGCCATGCCACCTCAACTCACTCTGTTGTAACAACAAAAATTCATCTTTAATGTTTTTACATTAATGAAAGTTAGAGGGTGGTAAATTTCAAGTTGAAATTTACCACCCACTAGTGGTAAATTTCCTGAAAAGTAAATTTTAGTAAAGTAAATTTCCTAAACCTAAAACAAAAAAACCTTAAGCTAAAAAAATTAGATTTAGAAAATCTGAACAATATTCACAGCCATGACATTCATGAGGCAATGAGTACATCTTATTCATGAGCTTTCATCTTTTATTTTTTGTATGCATACTTATTTTTAATAATTCAAAGAATTATTAAGAAGTATCAAGTTAGTATTAAAAGAAGCATAAAGTAACAGTTGTTAAGTAGTATTAGGTACCGGTATTAAGAAAACAATCATTATAATAAAATTAAGCAGCAATAAAATTAAAATTATTTATTATTTTATGTATGTTAATGCTGGTATCCACATACAGGTCTACTCATAGCATTCAATAATAGAGGTAAAAAATCTCTTGTTTGCCACTATGATCCAATCAGTAGAATAAAGTGCAATTGGCTTGTAAATGCAGCAAATCAAATTATTTCCAAAGTTACATAAAAATATTTTCTTACATTATTTTTGCTACAAATTGAGGAGTTCAGCATTTTAGTGCATTTTTCTCAAAGAAGAATGAAAGATTAGCAATCAGGCATGGAATGAATCTACATTCTATACCTTGACTGAGAATTCTGGCAATTTTTGTATCTGCAATATTCCAGCTACCATCGATGACACACGAGTTGCTACTCAGCAACTACTGCACTTAACTTGCTGCATGTTCAGAGGTGGGCAGTAGCCCGCTACATGTAGCAGCTGCTACACTTTCAGAAGCGGTAGCAGCGCTACATTTAAGGCAATGTAGCGGTAGCGCCGCTACATTTCAAAGTAGCACTGCCCAGCTCTGTGCATGTTAATATAAACTGTAATATATTAGTAGGGTTTGAACAATATAACTAAGAAGCTGTTATGATTGCAATAGAAAATTGTGTCTTAGTTTTGTTTTGTTTACATTGTTGTTTGTGGCTTTGTTTTGTTTCTTTTGAATTTTTTTTTATATATTTTTACATATAAAAAATGTATATCTCTTTATACATACCGTCATAGGGATAATAAGGAAAAGTTTTGAGCATTTTAGTTAATAACTTTTTACCATGAAACATTTCATAAACAAGTTTGAGCTAATTTTAAAGTACTTTGCAAGGGCTATCATGCGGCATCTCTGAAAAAATGTTCAAAGGTGCCAGATGAAAATTAAAAGCATCCCAAATTACCCCTGGAAACAAGGTAATCCAGGACACTTGAAATAAAACTTAATTATAAAACATTTGAAGCATACAGAGTGTATTCATCTAGTATTACTAACAGTACTCTGAAGTCCTCCACTTCCTTTTTAGATGACATAGATGTAGGATAAATGACATTTTCTGTGATTTTTACTTGTTTTCCCATTATTGATATGATATTACTGTATCCATTACATTACCGTATTATTGATGTGATATTACTGTATCCATTACATTACCGTATTATTGATGTGATATTACTGTATCCATGGACATGCCATTGAGCATTAATAATGACCAAGCTTCATATCAGCAACCTTATAACATTTCTTCTGGATCTGCAAGCTTACAGGATGGCTTGTAAATTTGCACCATTTTAATTGGGTCAAGTAAGTTCACTATAACAAAAAAGATAGTAAAAAAAATATCTGAAACAGAAAGGAATATTTTATATTTTAGTGACTACCATCATATTTTTTAGAGAAATAAATCAAAATTTGGGTTAATTACTTTTCATTCTATGTTGCTTGGTGCACAATTCTATCTATGACATTCTAGGCCCAATTTTGTGATGAGCAATGATACATTAATTTTTTTGTTAAGTGAAATTTTTTGCTGAGAGAGGTAAATGTATTCAAAATTCTTTGTTGTTAATCAATTTTTTAATTAACTGGGGCCTTTGCTAACCAAGGTTCTATTGTAAATGTATTCTTAGAGGTGTCCCTTATTGCCCTGTCTTGCGGAAATTTCCGCCATTTTTTTGGGGGGTGAGCTATGCAAATTTCGTCAATCATGTTTTTAAGGTAACACCTGTGTGCAACTTTTATGTAAATAAAATTTTTTGATGCAGCAAATATTTTTTTTGCTACAGACCTTAGCAGAGGTATTTTCCCAAAATATCACTTTTCACACATTTTTTTTCAGGGATTTTTTAGAGGTAATAAATGTATGATGTCTTAGCTTGTTTCATGCTACACAGGTAAGAAAAATTGTTTACTTTATGCCACTGTTTTTAGTTCTGCAATATTTCAATTAGTTGACCCTAATTATAATCTGTCCCTAATTAACAGGGTCCCTAATTAAAATCCGTAGGACAGACCCTGTCCGTCCTTTATTACCCCGTTTGATGGTACCATACTCTTAAGTATGGTACTTAAATTTGGTAGCTACAAAGTAACATAGTTTAAATAAATTTGAAATTTTGAAGCCCAATAGTGCACTAAGTGCACTTTTGTTACCAATTAGATATGAGGCAATTTATCAATGGTCATTGCCATGATGGGAGCAAGAAAAGAAATTGATGGGAGCAAAAAAAAGAATCATGAAACTGCAAAAATGGCAGGAAAGTTCTTGTTGCAGCTCAGATTCAGAAGGACAATCTGAAATACATGACAGAATTTCCCTAAAGTTGTGAGGAAAGACTATACTTTAATGGTTTATTTTTAAAAATCACAGGCACAAATATGCCATTTTTATATTTTTTGATCAAAGAAATTAATCAAGAGCCATAAATACATAGCCCTTATGCAGCAGATGGCTGTTGAGTGTTGTAATTGTGGAGGCCTGACTCCAGAATGTTCTTTTTCAGATCAGTCACCCAGGGTGCAGAAAGTAGGTGAAAATCAAAAGATTATTGGCAATGCATCTGCAGCAAAATTTCCGCATTCAGAAGATCTTACCAACACATTTGGATTGATATTATTGCATTTTAGGAATTACTTTGAAATTACTGCAAATCTGGAAGACCACAAGCAAACACAGTAAGGTTTTTAGGTACATTGGATGGATCAGGATGCAGTGAAGTGAAGTTTGTCCGAAATTCAGTTGCGATGATGCAGTGCGTGGGGAGTAAGGGATATACTATCAAAGTTGTTAGCAGCATTTTCTTATTAAAAATTACCCAGTAACAGATCTTGAAAATGGCTGGCAGCTTTGGGCTAAAATCATATATTGCAACGCTGCTCGTGCCCTCTGCACCCTGGAGAGTCCCCACGCCCCAAATCTAAATCTGTATGTGAAATAAACTAGTGCCATTTTTTTGGGGGGTGAGCTATGCAAATTTCGTCAATCATGTTTTTAAGGTAACACCTGTGTGCAACTTTTATGTAAATAAAATTTTTTGATGCAGCAAATATTTTTTTTGCTACAGACCTTAGCAGAGGTATTTTCCCAAAATATCACTTTTCACACATTTTTTTTCAGGGATTTTTTAGAGGTAATAAATGTATGATGTCTTAGCTTGTTTCATGCTACACAGGTAAGAAAAATTGTTTACTTTATGCCACTGTTTTTAGTTCTGCAATATTTCAATTAGTTGACCCTAATTATAATCTGTCCCTAATTAACAGGGTCCCTAATTAAAATCCGTAGGACAGACCCTGTCCGTCCTTTATTACCCCGTTTGATGGTACCATACTCTTAAGTATGGTACTTAAATTTGGTAGCTACAAAGTAACATAGTTTAAATAAATTTGAAATTTTGAAGCCCAATAGTGCACTAAGTGCACTTTTGTTACCAATTAGATATGAGGCAATTTATCAATGGTCATTGCCATGATGGGAGCAAGAAAAGAAATTGATGGGAGCAAAAAAAAGAATCATGAAACTGCAAAAATGGCAGGAAAGTTCTTGTTGCAGCTCAGATTCAGAAGGACAATCTGAAATACATGACAGAATTTCCCTAAAGTTGTGAGGAAAGACTATACTTTAATGGTTTATTTTTAAAAATCACAGGCACAAATATGCCATTTTTATATTTTTTGATCAAAGAAATTAATCAAGAGCCATAAATACATAGCCCTTATGCAGCAGATGGCTGTTGAGTGTTGTAATTGTGGAGGCCTGACTCCAGAATGTTCTTTTTCAGATCAGTCACCCAGGGTGCAGAAAGTAGGTGAAAATCAAAAGATTATTGGCAATGCATCTGCAGCAAAATTTCCGCATTCAGAAGATCTTACCAACACATTTGGATTGAAATTATTGCATTTTAGAAATTACTATGAAATTACTGCAAATCTGGAAGACCGCAAGCAAACACAGTATATAAGGTTTTTAGGTAGGTACATTGAATGGATCACGATGCAGTGAAGTGAAGTTTGTCCGAAATTCAGTTGCGATGATGCAGTGCGTGGGGAGTAAGGGATATATTATCAAAGTTGTTAGCAGCATTTTCTTATTAAAAATTACCCAGTAACAGATCTTGAAAATGGCTGGCAATGCTTTGGGCTATTGCGACGCTGCTCGCTATCATATATTGCGACGCTGCTCGTGCCCTCTGCACCCTGGAGAGTCCCCATGCCCCAAATCTAAATCTGTATGTGAAATAAACTAGAAGTATAATCTTTTTGTCTCATTCAATGATTCATGGCCAATTTCTGCCATACCCATTTCCCACAATGGTCTTTGTCAGAAGGTAGATTTTGTCCATGCCATGCATGCTCTTTGGTAGTTTCTTCTGTAATGAATATCTCAAATATTTATTAGAGAAGAAACTACCAAAGAGCATACATGCATTCATGATATCTGAGTCTGACCCATCACCCAAGTAGGTATTATATAGTCAAATGGGGCAAGACAGGATCGCAGCCTTCATGGGGTAAGAAAGGACCAGCCCATGGCATGCATTCTAATTGCACTGAATTTAATTTGACAAAAGAATATGTTTGAGCAATCATTGCCTGTCATTTCAGTGTTTGTTTAAACCCTCTTCTGCAAATAATAAATTTCTGGCTAATTTTTAAAGAAAACCTTTGTAAAGAAGTGTCACAAAATAGTTAACCCTGTTTGGGAAATAAGCTCTGTCTAATGACAAAAAATTTTTTGGCCAGGTTTGTGAATGTAGGCAGGTAACCTCAAGTAATAAGCAACATTTGAGACATGCTAGGCATTCCTACCTGCTACCATCACTGCCTGACATGTATTTTAAAATGGGGTAAAAAATACTGGACATGGGGTAAGACGGTACCACTAAATGATCCTGTTTTACCCCACAAGTGGTCCTGTCTTACCCCACTAATGGTCCTGTCATCCCCACAAATGGTCCTCTATTACTCTACAGTTTATCAAAAATTATTTTTAAATGAATATATTATTGTGCAGTCAGTACATGGAGTATTTTGGTTAAAATTTTTATCTTTGGCTCAAACTTCATTATAACTTGTAAGCTTTTTTAATTGAAGAAATTTAGTGCACTATTTTAAATTGCATCAAAGGGATGGAGAAAATAGGGATGTCACTTCCCATTATTGACCTGCAGGACTATGTGCAAGATTGGCTGGGGGAAAAATCATTGTGTGAAACATGAAAAATAATTATGATCACAACTTTGTGAGAGGGCATGAGCTATGTTTGAAGAAGTGCACCACAAATGCAGTTAGCAAGAAAACACATAATGTCTGACACTTAAGTTATTATCCATTGGTTTTATTACCAATTTGAAAAATTTTGCAGACAATGACACTAATGGAATATACATGAAGCATTTAGCAGTGCTCTAAATGCTAGCCCAAAAGCCAACCCACTATTATTATGCTTAACAAAGTTTTTTCATGACAAAAACTCCTATGTGACTGATATTAGAGTTGACTTCCTGCAACACAAAACAGTAACAAGTATTTGTATAATCAAATAATGTGTTTCTAGATGGATAATATTAAATATCAGATTTTTACTTTTATTAAAAATCTTGTAACATAAGAATTACCAGTTGGTCCTGTTTTACCTCTAATAAAATTACATAGGCCTACATGAGTACATGATACATCTATGCAGTAAAATACATACATCTATGTAAGGCTATTAGGCTACTATAAATTCATTCATGATTTAGCCAGGTCAGTTAGGTACTATACATAGCTTAACCAGTTAGCCGAACAGGAGTAACAGCCCAGCCAATAAGTCTGGGCTAAAAATAACTTCACCTGCATAATTTACAGTTTGACTTTGATAATGAGCCACAAATCTATCCTAACTACCTACACATAATGAAATGACCATTAAAAAAGAGATTTATTTCAAATAGAGAAAGCAGGGCATCATCACCCAAGAATTTAAATTTTTGTTACCTATTAATTTATTATTCTTTGGATACGAGATGGGCCCAGCCCCGCCCAGGGCCAGTAACTGAGTAAGGAGGTAGGCTAACTGGTAACAAGTTATTTTCGTATGGTAAACATTAAAAACATACCTCAACAAACCTCAAAGGCAGACTTCTGATGCCAAAATCCGTCTTTTCACCGAAAGTACGTGCTAAATTTTTAACTATTACCTATGTCTATTTAAAAATAGCGTCACTTGAACCACAATCAATAAGTCAACAAACAACACACCCGTTCACTTCAATCTACCATTTTCTTTTTGATAGGAAAATTAACCCAGGGTCACTATTGTAACTAAGATTTGTCTATCACGGCGATATTTTTGACATTATATTCGCACCGGGTTAAATTCACGTTTTAAATATCACGTGAAATATATTTGAGAGTTACTCAGTTAGCAGATCAGTCACTCACTCTCAAAATTGTATTTATTCGTCAAATGTCAGTGTTAGAATAGAAGTGTCGGCACTGAAGAAATAGGCTCATAGCCTGTTGCCGATTCTTGAATTTTTCTTGACCTGATAGGCTGACTCACAAGGGATCCGGCCTTTGGAACCCGATCTTTCCATAACTGACGATTGATAATTTGATTGAGATAGCTGCTGGACTTACTGCCTGGTCCGTAATTTGCTAGGCATTTTAAGACTGAACATATGCGCCTGCACAGCTTCATCTAGTCTGTTCTTGAAGGCGTTCATACTCGGAGCGTCAACGATGCTAGCAGCCTCAGGGAGGCTGTTCCACATAATAATTGGGGTTTCAGCGTTTATTAGGCCGTAGGCCTGTCGCCGATTCTGAACGGCGCAGAACATTCGCAGCATTTGCGGGCTTGAACTCGCAACTCTCTGCTACAATTCTGTTGAGCTTAACCGCCCGGCCTCCTTGTCGATTCAGACCAGCCTGAAACTGGCGCACAGTGCTGGGATCGAACCCGCGCCCTCTGCTCCAATCTTGCTACTCTGACTTTAACCACTAGGCCACCCTGGGCCACATGACGGTGACTCGAAGCGAGAAGAAATGTTGTCGCATGGATCTGTTACAACGCAGTTTTTTCAGTTTATAGCCGTGGCCCTTGGTGTTGGTTCTTGTTTCAAATTCTAGTAATCCTTCTGGGACCTTGTATAAGCCATGAGTATACTCAGAGCTGGGCAGCGCTACTTTAAAATGTAGCGGCGCTGCCGCTACCGTTACATGTTCTAAATGTAGCGGGTGCTACCGCTACAATTGTCTAAATGCAGAGGTGGGCAGCAGCGCGCTACATGTAGAGGCCGCTACTAGCGGCCGCTACATTTTCAGTAGCGGTAGCGGTAGCGGCTCTACATTTGAGGCAATGAAGCGGTAGCGGTAGCGCCCGCTACATATTTAAGTAGCGATACGAGGTTTTGCCGCTACAGCGCTACCGCTACATTTATAGACAAAGCCTTTAGATTCTTTCCCATTGCCAATTATTTGCATTCAGGGTACCAGCACGCGTCTTTAGACCTATTTATGTTCAATTTAACGTGAATAATAGGCTATAAATGAGACTTTTTATATATAAATACATATATATAAAATATTCATTTTACATAACTTTACAACTGCATTACGCAAAAACTATTGCATGTACATCCATGGTAGTAGCTTTGTTAAACGCGTCTTGTTTGTAGCTTTCCAACGAGTGCAAACACTTTGCAATTAACTTAAATAATGACATATAAATACCATTTATTTGTAAATAACGATATAAAATGATCATTTTATAATAGTTCAAGACTGCATTACACAAAATGGGATTGCATTTACATCTATCATCTATGGTATAGTAGCTTTGTTGAACGCGTCTCGTTTGTAGCTTTCAAACTAGTGCAAACAATTTGTAATTAACGAGAGTAATGATCTATATATACAGATTTAATCCAAATAAATCTTTGTACATATTGTTAAAAAATGTTCATATATATATTTTTAAAATTGTCTTTCAGCAGCTACAAAATAGGTCAAGAAAACGGTAAAGCCAAAGTTTCCGATTTTTAGGGTAGCCGGTCCCCTTAATAGTATTAAATATTATTTAAAAACCAGCATGATACATACATAATATAAATTACAGAATAAAACTGTACGAAAGATTTCGGGGTAATGTTGTCAACCTCAGCCTGTTACTAGTGTCAACATTTTAGTTGTTACCTGTTAAGTTGTTACCAGTTACCACTTACAGGATTTTTTCATGTTTCAGTTTGCTTACAGTTATTTTTACACAGTTATTTTTATGTTTCACCTTCCCTACAGGGATGTCTACTTTAATCTACCAATCTCAGAAATAATCCAAGTATATATACAAAAAAGACTGATTTTTATATGTATATGTGGATAATTTTTTAGATTGGTAGATTAAAGTTCACATCCATGTAGGAATGGTAAAACATAAAAATAACTGTAACTTTTATTTACTATATCTAACCTATACTAGTTCGGTTAGGTTAACTGCAACAAAGTTGCATTGATATGTTTTAAAAATGTTTTATTATCATTAAACGTTAATGAGTAAATCCCAATAGCGGAACAATAAATATTAAGAGATTTCTAATAATTTGGCCATTGTAGCGGCTAATGTAGCGCGCTACATTTTACTGTAGCGGTAGCGCCCGTTACAATCTAGTGGGTGTAGCGGTAGCGGTAGCGCCCGCTACATTTAGAGCATGTAGCGGTAGCGGTAGCGGCGCTACATTTCAAAGTAGCGCTGCCCATTAGCGGGCGCTACCGCTAAAATTGCTTAAATGTAGCGTCGTTACCGCTACTGAAAATGTAGCGGCCGCTACATGTAGCACGCTACTGTCCACCTCTGACTGAATACTTGTATGCTTCAATGAGTTCTCCACGCAGACGTCGATAATTGAGGCTTGGAAGCTTCATAATATTTCCTCATAGGACTTGCCTTTCAACCCCGGGATTATCTTTGTTGCACGTCTTTGAACACTCTATTAAATTTTTGTCCTTTTCAAGTTTCGGTGACCACACGACGTTTCCAAACTTTAGGTTCGGGCGCACGACGGCAACAAACAACTGCTTCATCGCTTCTGCATCTAGGAACTCGTATGAGCGTCTGATCAGTCCAAGTCGTTTATTGGCTTTACTAACTTGACCTTCAATATGCTTAGATAATTGAATGTTTGAATCTGCTGAATCTGAAGAGATGTTTGAATCCGCTCAATCCATTCGAATTATCAGTTATAAATCAGATACCACTCTGATGAAATTATTATCACGATTCAGCTTAATTAACCTAACCATGAACATTGATCATGTCCGTCCTTTACCTTTAACCTCACGCCAAATACGATGCAGAGCGAGCGCAACACCATGCATTTTGTAGGCAGTCAGTCATCCACTTCTTTCAGACTTTCGATTTCTCCTTCAATGGCCAGCTCGACACTTTCAATTTTGATGTCATATACCTAAATCATTGACAACAGGTAACGGAACACATCACCATCAGATTGGAATCTCAGCAATTAAATTAGTTTTCTATAACTGTAGACGGTGTGTGGTGCAGGTAAGCAAAGTTGGAGTAGCATTTCGGAAGGGCGAGTTTTAGAATCTCGCAACTAGCTTGTTAAACTCTACTCGGCAAATTGACATGGTGGATGGGTGATTGGGAATCGGTGACAAGCCGACGTGGCCTAATCAAAGCCGACACAGTGTATTACTTTGTTTAGAAACTTGCCTAGGCTCTACTACTGACAAAAGGTGCACTATCTTGTTAAAGCGCCACCCATGTAGAACAAAAAATGTAGTTTTACAATATAAAGGCTAAACCAGAAACAAAGTCTCTAAAGGGTTCAGTAATTTTATTAATTAAGAATAACCCTAGATAAAATAAGTAGACCATTTTGTATTTCCTTAAAAATAACAGGGGGGGTAAGAAACAATATTACGGCTTTTGAAATAAGATCTGCAATTGGTAATTGAAAAATCGATGAAAAATACATAGCAAAACACTTGAAGACACTCAATACTATTAATGTATTCACCTACAATGACATATAAGTTGCCATTGTAATCCCGCAGCACTGAACACGTCGACCGGTATTTAAAAAGATAAAAAATTGTCATAATAAGATTTTACTGTGTTCAACGGGTTCGGAATAATGTCACAGGTTACAACGTGGCGACTCACCCGTTGCGGACGGCAGTTAGAAAACATTCACTACCAGAATGAGAATATTCATAAGATTACATGAAATTGTGAAGTTGTATATAATCCGACAACAATTTGACAGCATGACGATTTAAAAGAAATGATGCATTCTATGAAAAATATTTCAAAAAGATGTTTGAATCTGCTCAATCCATTTGAATTATCATTACTTGCATGATAAATATGACCACTTAAATTAAAATAGCACAAGGGCAGGGTGGCCCAGTGGTTAAGGGCAGGGTGGCCCAGTGGTTAAAGTTCAGAGTACCAAAATTGGAGCAGAGAGTCGCGGGTTCGATCCCAGCTTTGTGCGACAGTTTCTGGTCAGAATCGGCAAGGAGGCCGGGCGGTTAAGCAAAGCAGAATTGTAGCAGTGAGTTGCGAGTTCGAGACTCGCACCAAGCTGTGGATGTTCTGCAATGTTAAGAATCGGCGACAGGCCTACGGCCTAATAAACGCTGAAACCGCTATTATATTATATAATATATTTAGTTTACGCTATGACACTAACTAAAGCAAAGAATTACGAGATAACTTGGAATTCAGGTAGGCTTTTCAACAGCCATAAACTGGAGAAAGCAACTAAATCAAAACAAAAAAACTACAACAACAACGTTGGAATAATGAATCTATCCAGTCATTTTCTTATGGAATGTCGTGCGATCATAATTGAAAACGAACATACAAGTAACACTACGAGATCACAGTAATTTATTACCATTGTAAAAACGACCGATAGCTATTGATAGCTGTTACAACTTTTTCTTGATTATGAGCAAGTTCAGTGAAGAGGGAAAAACAAAGGCGACTTATGCTCCATTGACAGTAGTTAAGATTTAAATCAGTATTTCTGCACGACTTCTTAGTTCAGGTAGTTATGATTTGCAATTGTATATATGCTAAAATATTTAAGAAATATTAGGACCACTTTTTCCATTTTAATTGTAGAAAAACAAACAGCCAAATGTTCCTCAGTACATATGTATAAAGTTCTACATTATTAAGGCAGAATTTGAAGGCAAAGGCGTCTTACTCTATCTTAATAATACTTAATAATAAATAGCTCAAAATGTTTCTGGACGGATGCAAGATCACAGAATTTTATTAATAAAATACTGTAATATATTACATTTAAAGATGAGTTGATTGAGGCTTCTTGTGAGGTTTGAACCACCGAGACGCGAGTGAGCATGGTAGATTCTCATGAAAAAACTCATCAATAAGCTAACAAAACTCAACTGCCATAGAACTAAGTCAGTTGGCGGTAGATAACGGACATGGTATGAAGTAAAATCAAAACTACTTTTGAAGATAATTAGAAATAACTCTACTACTTAACGATTATGATACACAATTGAAAAATTTTGTTTACATACTTGTATAAAAAAATCCTTTCTTCAATTACCTTTTCAGTTTAATTTACAAAAACACCAATGACTACACCAAATTTTGCATTAAAAAGGGACTATATATGATTAAAACAGGACAACTGTTTTCAGGAATATAAACATAACTTAGCTAGTAGACAGTGCAGTTTAAATTATTTTCTAAACATTCAACTTGCAATGCATCGCAACTAAGAAGTAAAGGTCCATTACCAATTGCACTTAAATATCATCTTTGCAAGCAAACTCTAATTATAATAGCTTAGTGGAATTTTTTTTATTCCAAATTTGTGATTTTTACTCGGCATTACTTTTTTAAGCCATGACAATTTAACTGATGATGTTCTAACATGTGAATGGAAACTTAAAAGAGATCACTGAAACCTATAACGGGACAAGAAGCAGGAATGCCAAATGTGAGACAAGGATTTACCACTAGCCCCTTTTGAGAACGTTGTAACTTTTGAGGTAGATGCATCGGATAGTTGACAGTCAATTAGCGATGAGCATACCACAACAGCACTACAAGTACTGCTATCGTGCACCCAAAACTGGTCGTCTGCAAACTTGATGCACCCAACTGCAAAGAGGTAATCATTTTTGGACACAGCACAAAATTTAGAACTTTACATGACAACTTATCAATCCAATATTTAAATTAATGAATTTCATGACTTACATTCATCTAATTTTACATAAGAAAAAGTAACTATAAAGGATTGATGTTAGTAAACAAGTTGATTTTTACCATGCAGGTTGTTAAGAGAATGATTCCAACACCATACATGGAAAGAAATGTGACCTCCACAATAAAATTTCATGCAAATGAATAGTTTCTATGTATATAGGTATAGAGAAAAGAATATAATAATGCCATTACTCACAGTCACAAAGAAGTTGCAACGATCTCCTTTGCAGCACTCTGCACATTTCCAGTCCTTCCAATTTATGTAATCACAGTAAGGCAAATAGCCTGATATTGTGTCAGTACAATCTTGTCTTGTGGCACACTTCTTGCTGATGTAGTATTGCATGGGAGCACCCACTTCCCAGAATGGTGTGCCTGAAAAATGTGATTGAGTTGAAGTAATGCTACAATGAGCAGAAAGATTTTGAAAAAATAATGAAAAATAATATACATATATACCCGTGAGGGAGCATAAACAATCCGTCCAGAGACAGAATTTATAAATTTCCATCCAAATTAGAAAAATCTTCTAAGAATATAAACTGATGCTCACTTAGAATAAATACCTATATATATATAGGTATATATTGCATACCGGTACCTAAATATAAATATTTCAACTTTGACAAAACAACATTGCAGTTTAAATTTTGCAGCATAATGTTTCAAATACTGACATTTCAGTGTATATTTCTAAAAATTTTGCAATTTAACAAGTCCACAATAGATTTAACAGAAAGAATCAAAAGATTCCTGTAACTGCATCACGAGGAATTTCACATAAACAAAATATTATGATAAGTAGATCACAGAGTACAACAGTGAAAAAAGAGCTAATTAAAGCATTACTTACTGCCCCATTTTATTTCTGACAGACAATGATCTTGTTCAAAGTCGCATGGCTCCACAGTCTCAGTGCACTTGCCTCTGTTGCTGTCCTGCTCATGGCAGACGTAGCACTCATGAGCACCACACTCTGCAAATTTGGTATAGATTTTAATCATCATATAAACAATACCTAAATGATAGATCAATGATAGCAGTAATCCAAATTGTTGAATGAGTTGAGTTTCATGCAATGTGGCAAGCCATATCAGACCAGTGTTGAATAATTTTGTAAAAAATGTCAAGTTATGCTTATCACAGATTAAATATAGAAACCTCCAATCCCACACGGCTTATACTACCTAATATAAGAAAAATTATCAAGCAATAATACTTTCTTTCAAAGAATATTTCAGAGCCAAACAAAATTACATCTTATAATGAATAATGTTGCCAATACCAAATCAGTCAAGTCTTCAATACTATGCTAGTCTTTATTAAACTCAATTTTATCACTGACACAACAAGTTTATCACTGACACACAACAAGTTTATCACTGACACACAACAAGTTTATCACTGACACACAACAAGTTTATCACTGACACACAACAAGTTCATCACTGACACATGACAAGTGTATCACTGACACACAACAAGTTTATCACTGATACACAACAAGTTTATCACTGACACAACAAATTTATAACTGACACATCAAGTTTATCAGTGACACTCAGACTAATTTTTGAAAAATTGAAGATACAAATGATGCTGTTACATTTACAAACTTGCTAGTTTAATCAATTGAAATGCTAACTATAATAAACTTGCATTTTGTTCATGGCACCAATTCTGAGATATTTCTCTCAATCAGGGTACGGTATTTCTTTTTTATTGAAAACAAATTTTTTTACATCTCATTTGATGATCTCACTTTTATAACTAGACATTTTAAATTTAACTATTATGTCATTTTGAATACTCCATTGACTACAGAAATTTAGTTTCACAAAGGGTATTAATGAAACCATTCTGAAATAACAGGGAAATCTCTATTCCCACTAATAAATGGGATTCATTAATTACATAGCACAAAATCAATTTTCCCCCAATTTGTCTTTTCAAAGATTCAATTAACTACAGAAGTTTAGTTTTCACAAATGCATTCATGAAATGTTCCCAAAATAATTAGGAAATTTTCATCCCTATAAATAATCAGGATTCATAAAATACCTACCAAATATATTTATTGTCATATAATTTGGAATCAATGTATGGCATTGCTACCTTCATTACCATACTAATTGCAGACTGCAGATGTGGAAACATGAGCCAAAGAGTTTGAATCAAGTGTTGTGTAGCCAAAAAATACTATTGCCAAATTGTTCTACAAATTATTGTATGATGTAACTGCAACAAACATACCTAAACCTTTAAATAATACATATCTAATATCGTGTTAACTCCTCTAGATGCTGTTCCTATAAATTGTGGAACCTTTTTAAATAATGTTTTTAATATTTATAACTGATCATTGATTTTATGAAAATTCTCAATATTATTTATTTATGAAATTATGAATCTAAATACCTACTTTACAAGTTTTGGACTAAAATTCTGGAAGAGTCACAACTAGCAAATATTAATAACATATAGTTTCTAATAACATTTAATTTTTACTAATGATATACATGCCCAAGTTCTCAAAATCCTGCCTCTCCGATTTATCAAAGTTAAGTAATTTCTGCTTCTAAATATCTAGCATTTTCTATGAGATGCGAGATGCTAAAAAACTAACAATTTACAACCAACAACCAACAAAATCATTCAGGAGTCCAGTTTTGTTTTCAGTGTTACAGTATCTAAAGTGAAGTCGGTAAGACAATATTGACAAAAACCTGCAAAAATTTGTATAAGCATGGATAAAAAGAGGTGGTTAAAATTTAAACTTTTCATCATTTAATTAAATTAAATCTCATTGTAGATGAAATCTATTTATTGTGAAATGGAATTTGCCCAAACAGGCAGTATGACATCTCCAGTTGTTCACAGTGCTCAAAATTTGCAAAATCTCATTGTGTTGTTGTGTCCGTTCTGGTTACTGAAATTTTTTTGGTATTATTAAAATAGTGAGGCTTTTCTGCAATAGCAGAAATACTTTTCTTTATTTTAGAAGATATTCATTGTAAAAATTGCTCAGTTAAAGATAAGCAATCAGTGAGTAGCATTGAGAATGGTGTCATGGAGATTGATATGCAGTTGGTAAAGCGCACAATGTCAGAGGAGCAGCAGTTTCTCATGAGCTCTGTGTAATATTTGGCATAGCAGTGGCAGCTGTAATGTGGTAGGCCTTCCAATAAATTTTTTATACAACCATGACTAATGAAAGTATAATTCCAGAATTCCATATTGATGGCAAACAGACCTTGCGATTATTAGGGCTGATGCGCAATGAGTGGTAAGGACAAATGCACATTACAATCCTAGTGTTGACAACATCTTGCTTTTAAACCACAACTTGAGCTTTCACACCATTTTCAGAACTGCAAGATTCACGCTAGATGAATTACCTCCTATTTAATTGAAAAACAAGCACACTTGGACCATGAGGCATCAGATACCAAATGTATTGAAAATTTGTCACTATGAAGCCACACAGATTTCAACCATTCTGTTGAGTGTCAGTTACTAATAAATTTGTAATACAGCAATCCCTTGATTAACGCGGTTAATAAATCCCCGAGTTTTACCGTGTTAAGCAAAACCACGCTAATCAAACTCAACAATATATGGGAATGATTATAATGAATCCTCAAAAATAGCAAAGTTACATAATAATTTTTTTTCCACTAAAATTCATCATATTTTTATTCTAAATGATAGGGGATATAAATAAAAGAAATGCGAATGAATTAACATTTATTTTTTACTGAAAAACGAATCCAATTTCAATTGCACAGTAGTACGTATTAGTTTTCTTTCTCTCCTGCATAATTGTGCGATAGCAATTCACTTGCCTATCCAGGCCACGGCAAACATTCATGCTTTTTTCTTCATTTGGGTCTACTTCTCTTATGATTTCTTTAGTTTTTTCAATTGCAGTGAGTAAATTGAGTTGAAGGCTAACGAGTGACTAGAGCACCGGCATGGCGCACTTACCGGCATACGTTGCCGAACTTGACCATTCGAGTTATGAATGAGACAAGGCGTGGTTAAACCGACTCTGTAGTCAGCACGGTGCCTACGGAATGGGACCTTATTTAAAGAATTATTGGCTGAAATTCATAAAGTAACAACATTTGGCAAATTTTTCCAAAAGTCGTAACAAAAGTAACAACATAAGATCTAATACAGCAAAAAGTAACACTTTTGTTACGAACGTAACACCTCTGGCTATAGGCGGGAAAATGATGCGTTGTGAAAAAAAGTCGCGCTAACATGGTGGCATTCCATAGTATAAATAAAAGAACATGAGCTTTTGGGAAATTGGAGCGCTCTGTCATAATTGGAGCGTCAAGGTTTTTTTGGTTTCTAATTCCTATGCTACCTTGCATACCTAACTGAATAATGGAATCCTTAATTCTCGAAATTAATTTAAATTTTTACCTGCGATGAGAAGGATCAGAAGAACACAGCCCAGAAAATGCAACTGCATTTTTCATAAACTTGAATCTTTCAAGTGACAAGTAGTAGGTTAAATTAATTTTTATAATAGATAGGAATTTGAGACTTGTGGGGTCAGACTTTGAGGCAACTCTCTAAGTAAAGTAAATCTTCCGCTTAGCATAATAGCATGTAATAATTAATAGAGCCGCTAGAGCGTTTACGACGCATCCATGTAGCGGATGATTTGGCCCCAAAACCAAGCGTAAGACGTAAAGCAACCCAACTGCTGCAGTCAACGCCCAGTTTGAAGCAATTGCGGATAAAACATTACGTTCCGTAATCTGGATTTTGTGGTGGTGATGGTGGTGGGTTGAAGCATGGGTTGCAGGTGAAGAAGATGTCACGTGTTGAATGTCTGTAACACCTGGGTGATGCAATAGTTATTTGATTCAAGTCTTCATCATGTTTCTTTCAGTTTCATTAGTCTTTTCACAGGCGCCAGCTCTTCAGTGGTTTCGTATTTGAATGACACTTCAACATCTGTTTTTTATATATTCTTTAGCAACCAATTGCAGCTCGCCGGTAAGCGTAGCAGATAAATATGACTTAGGTACTCAGATATATTTTGAACTAGTTGACAAATAGACTGAATTAGTCGGTCTTCTTCATCAGTCATATTTCGAGAGAAGATAATTGACAATTCCTGGCAGATAAACTGAACTGGCTGATATAGTAAATTCATAACCGATTTATACGTAATTAATTGAACATACTTTCACATTTGCAGTGCGTCTCAGAGCTACTTTTATTAATATCATTTAGCAACCTTCTATTTGCTAGCTCATAGATTTTGCAAGTAGAGCCTGATGCATGTAAGTTCCTCAATGAGCAATGTGAAAATTTGTTGAGACTGGGCCATCAGTCCCTGCGCCAATCCTGGTACTCTGAAC
The DNA here is from genome assembly GCF_000764305.2 of Hyalella azteca. Lineage (NCBI taxonomy): Eukaryota > Metazoa > Arthropoda > Malacostraca > Amphipoda > Hyalellidae > Hyalella > Hyalella azteca. The sequence goes on along the minus strand of NW_025937544.1, from coordinate 15,192 downwards.
TTTAACCACTGTGCCTATATAATCACGTCTATATCCATCAATTTATAACCGATCTCGACATAATTTGCAACACATCAGACGTCAGGGAGGCGCGGGTTCGATCCCAGCTCTGTGCGCCAGTTTCTGGTCTGAATCTACAAGAAGGCCGGGCTGTTAAGGGGACCTGCTACCCTAAATTGGAGGTAGCCTATAACTTCTACAGTTATCATCCGATCATCATGAAACTTCACATCCATACGTAAAATGTAAAAATAATAACATTTTACTTCTATGAATTTTTCGAAAAAATTGATAGAAAACGTGATATTCATAGAAAACGGACAAATAACGGGTACTATAGAAAATCTATCTCCCCCCACAAATATCGTCCGACAATATCGAGACACATATCATTAGATTCGTAAAGACCATACCTATCAACTCTACCATCACTTTTTTCATTTTCCCCATAGCTTTTTTTTATGCGCGTTTTTCTCATTTTTTCACTTTTTTTACCCCCTCCCCCCCTTAAGCATGTAACTGCAGCACAACTCAAGTAGAAACTATATTCAAAGATTTCAGCAGCTAATTACTTTATATCTAATTACTTAAAGAACTCTCCCACCCGCTTCCCTTTAAAGAGACGTCATGAACGTAAATATTGGCGTACAGCAATGGCAGTGGTACCATTGGAAAGAGCAGAATTACAGCTTTCAGATGAGCACAAAAACCGAAAAACGCCAAAATTGAAAATTTTAGGGTAGCAGGTCACCTTAAGCAAAGTAGAATTGGAACAGTGAGTTGCGAGTTCGAGACCGCAACAAGCTGTGAATGTTCTGCGATGTTAAGAATCGGCGACAGGTCTACGGCCTAAAAAACGCTGAAACAGCTATTATTGAGTTGCCTATACTCTTTTTCGTTGTTATTAGTAGTCCCGTATCCACTGAAATGTCGGTGTCGTCGACAACATTCCTGACGTCGTCACTAAATATAATAAATCAAGAGTATCATGTTTGCTGAAAAAATCCTCATCACCGGTGATTGTCAGCAGCGAATGCTTGCGGTGAGTTGCCTGTCGGAGACCAACATGACCATCGACTAATATGATCACTTCCTCCAATCAACGTTGCTTCCTCCAGCCAATCATGTTAGCAGGCGAAAACCTCAAAAGTCTGAAAACTTCTATTGAATTAAACGCGTCATCGTCCAAAAACTCTAATGATATGCGATGGAAAAATGGACATAGGTGGAATTTATACTAGATGATCCATAATACAATATGAAAAACGCAAACAAACATATGCTTGTTTGAACCGTCCTGTTTGCTCCAATGAATAACCTGAATATATACTAAATTACGATATTACTTAGGTCTGAATATTTATTTCGGCAGTTGGTTTATGCGACCTTCCTTTGATTAAAAATTCTTTGGCCAGGAATTATACTGAAAGGCGGAAATAACTTCAAAAATGAGATTTTGACATCTATGGGATAAACTATCTAGGTATATGCTGGACCTGCTAGTCTTCCATATATGTTTAATTGCAAGCGTAGACTTTTCTAATTGAGTGCCTTAAATTGAATTTTAAATTTCTTTTCTCGAAGACACACTAGAAAGTACAAGCATACTGTATACCTAATATTAGGTGACAAGTGCCTTTGTAATATAGGAGAACATGACACACATTGTTGCGAAGCTCTGGTAATTTTGGCGAAAATTTACCGCCACTCTTGATCCGTTATAAACCAAGCACATAGCCGGCAGTAATAATATGTTTCTTAATTTCTAATAATAAGCAAAAGTGTAGTACAAATTCGTTCTGTAAAAGGTTATCAGGTTATAGTACCAAAGCGAGGGATGATGTGCCTAAAGAGACACTCAATTGGATCATTTTACACAGCAAGTATTCTATTGTACGTTGGATAAAAATAATGATATTTTATAGGAATTTAAAACGTTTATTAGGAAAATATTGTAGAAATACGGCCACTGCAGAAAATGTGTTCAGTTGGTTAGATGAACATGGCTCGCTGACTAGGTCCGCGTCACAAGACGCTGGTAGGTAGTGACGGGAACTGTCCAGCTGTAGACGAACGATCAAAACAACTAAATTCACGATCAACGTCCAATACAGTTTACGACTCCTGCCGAATGCTGTTCAGCTGCCGTTAATGGCAGATTGCGTTTTTTTGTTTCACATTTAAAGCCCCAAACTGCGAGATCGACGATTTTTGGAAAACAGTAAACGGATTTCAACAATAGATGTGGCCAGAAAGAGGAGCCGCTCCATAATAATTCATTGCGAATTTCATGCGTAAAATTTATTCCAAAATATCCCTGAATGATGGCTAAATTAACCATGGTTGAAGGAACACGATTAAAAACAGCAGCATGGTGCCAATGCCGTACAGGCGCAATTTGTTAGTAGAAGAAAGTCGAGCATTCAATTTCACATCAATTTCTGATCTACCACTCACGCTACAGATACACATGAATATGTACATGGAATTGTGAATAGAGTAGCGTATATTGATAACATATTGAACCTCGACCTTGAATAGGCATAACCCTGTCATTTGAAATAATTAAAAGTTTCCTGTATTACATCGGGTATAAGATATTCCATTCTGTTCCCCATAAAATAATCATGAATTCATCTGAGTTTTTATTTACTTCCCATTTGAAATTTGTAAGAAATGAACTCCGGAAATGTTACGTTTTGACTTGAACTAAACAACAATCTCATCATTGATCAAAATGCATTAAATAATAGCCTTCAGAATATTTATTATGACTAAACATCACCTTTGTGGTATCACAGATAAACAAGCTGTATAGAGCAGGCCGATATGTTGCCGCAGTATCATCTTCCGCCTTAATATTCAATTTAAGCTTGCAAATATCGCCGAGAAACGCAGTACTCGCAATCTCTTGATGGGTTGCTAAGGTAATTTCTGTAAGAGTCAAATGAAATATTATTACGTAAGCAAAACCCATCATTTATTTATGAGAGTAGTAAACAGCTCAGCAAGACCAGTGAGACGTTCCCTGTTCATTCACATAACACAACATAGTGATGTCGGCGCTAAAGAGTTGGGCCTGATGCGGCCTGTCGCCGAATCTTGAACTTTTCGTGACTTGTTCATAGAAGATCTAAATCTTGTCATTTAACCGGATATTTTCAAACTGACGATAGTTTGAAAACAGCTACTAGACTTCCACCGGGTTCGATATGGTGCTAGGCATTTCAAATGAATTCATTCATCACATCGGTGAACAGCTCAGCAAGTTCAGCGATCTTATATGAAAAGGAATGGCAGCTCCTTTACTTTGGAATTTGTTTATATTTCCGATGGAGTTAATGACGCACTAGGAATTAAATAAATTGAATCTTATTAATTAGGCGAGAAAATTAGATGAATCAATTTCTTGATGTTCCCTAACTCTCAGCGCTCTCTTTGTTTGAGGAAGGGAGTAACATGAAAACAATAAATGAAATTACTAGGCTAGGAAGAGACAGACGTAACGCGTTCTATCTATAGGAGGAAGCTTTCGGATTGCCACTGAAGCATATGACTAACTTTCGGATCACACATATGAGCGAGAAAAATTCTACGCATTTACATTTATGAAAGAACGGAGAGAAGTGATTCACGTACGTATTCTCAAAAAACGGCAGTTTATATGTAGGAAGAGACAATAGACTGAACCTTAGACATGAAATATACAAGAATAGATTACTCTGTACAACTACTGCATACTTTATTTAAAAGATTAAACATCGAAATAGTATAACACACTTGTAAATATAGTCCAACAAATCTTGCAATGTACACATTTGGCCGTAGTCCGTACAATTCATCTCATCAAGATACAGCACTCAAAAGGACATTATTTCACCTATTTTGGCACCAAAATTCACATATAGCTTACAAATCTGAACGGTTGTTATTCTCCATGCATCACTACGCTATTGAACAAAACCCATGAAACGAGTCTCGCGCTAGCAACGCGTAGGTGTAATCACAAGAAAATTATGGCGTTGGGTCGAAAATCGCATCCAATTCCGAGAGAAATTTAATAGTATCTGAGATATTTCCCTGACTCGTTCATTTCAATCACGGTTATTTCTTGGGACATTCAATGACCATATAAAGAAATACAACTTAACATGCGAGATCAGTCGGAAATTACACGCTCTGAAAGTTGAAAAATGTTATGAATCACGCATCACTTGAAGTGAGACTACACTACACTTTATTTTACGTTAAAAAGAGTGAAAATAACTCACTCTTTGCGGTAAATGAGTTGGTGTGAGCAAGGAAATGTTCATCAACTTGTTGAAACGTACTGAAATTTCTGCGTTACGAATGAAATCAAATGCAGCTACTGTTTTAAGACTTGTTAAGAAAAGTTCTCGCCAGGTTATCAATTTGACAGAAGGCATGGTAATACTTATCCTCCTACACACACAGGACGACACTTAACTCTTCTACTCCCCTATACAATTAAAGAGATGAAACAATAGGTAAGACCATAGTACATCAGAACAACTTCTGGATGGCAAGAACATCAAACACATCAGATCTGGCGCGTGCCAGGGCAACGGATCAAATTATCCAGCCAACTTCACAAAACTGTCTCGAGCTCTGCAACCTCCCGCACTCGATGTCTGCAACAGAAACTCCGATTATAAATCGGATAAATAATCGGATAAATATAAACTCATGGCACTTTTGTAATGATATAAACGAAGACTGGACACTACAGGGAAATTTCTGATGGAAGTGTGGAAAGCTTAAACATGGGCATCGAGAGCATTTGAGACGCGAAAAGGAAACGCGTCGGATTTCCGGAGGAACAATAATGCGCAATGCATCGTTGCTTGGCGAGTACACAATTTTTTTTTAAAGGGATTACATATTTTTTTAGAAATTTGATAAAAGAACTTCAATTTTCTATGTGTTTTGCCATGAACTTTAAGGTAGAGTGGTTCCTCTACCGAAAAGTAGAGCGCTTTAATTAGAATTCTGTTGTTTGGCTTATTAGCAATGCTACTCATTTTATTTCAAATGACCGTTATGAATGACAAGACCTAAAAAATTTTATTATCAGAGCAGGTAGTTCCTATATTTTAGTAAAGAGATGATAGCAGAAGTAAGTAGGAAGATCGATTTAGAGACGTGTTATAGCTAACACTCGCAGGTGTACTTCATTCTTTAGGCGAACGGGAAAGTTTTCCGCGTCAAAAGATACCGCCAGTAACGACATTATGTTCATTTATTGAACGTTGTATCATTCTTATTAGAAGAAATGCCACAAAATGAAATATAGCGTGGACTGAACGTAAGTTTAAATGGATAATCATTCAACCAGTTATTATCAACTTTAACAAGATTATATTTTACGGGGGGCTTAGAAGCGGGGCGTCCCTAAAACCTAGTGACGCCCAGGATAGCGAGAACAAACGCAAAAGAAGTACGAAATACGTGCCTCCAATAAATACTACTATTCATCAGAAATATCCCAAATTGTAATTTTGTAAACATAAAAGACAGTAAAATAGACCGATTATTCATCAAAAACACATAATTTAATGATTTATAACGCAAACTCATAATGTATAGCAAGCCTTTTTAAAAAAAATTAAGAAATTGGAGATAAGGAAAAAAACTTTGCACACCTTAATTTTTGCATTAAATAATGCATAATAAATGTTTGAATGAGTTGAAATATAAAAAATATCAACGTTGTTACATTAATTTAAACTATTAGTAAACTAGAAGCGTTTTGAAACTCACCTCATGGATAGCAGAGGTCCTCTAATAGGCTCATTAGATCTGACGAAGTCCTGCGTCATGTCTCGAGTTCTTAACAAGGGCTCGCCGCAATCGTCCTCGAAAAAGTCGCTATGTCTGCTCAGGAAAATAGTCGCAATCTGAGAGTGAGAGTAGAGCAGGAGTAAAAATTGCTATTTATTTCAATTTAAATTGCGATTTTAAATCAAACGCATTCACGCCCAATTGTACAGCGCCAAAGCCAATTTAGCAGAAACAATTTTTAAAAGTCGCTATGCTTGCACAGGAAAAAGAGTCACAATCTGAGAGTTAGGGCAGAGCTGGAGCAATAATTGCCATTTATTTTAACGTTAAAATTTCGATTTCAGATATTCAATCACAGGGGCATTTTTTATCAATGAATTATATTAAAAATGATATTTAATATAAATCCAACATTAATATAGCACGTGTTTATTTGCGAAGGGAAAAGGGAATTGAGTAAAAATTCACATAGAAAGAATTAAAGAATTAGCAGATAAATTTTGAAAAATGAATGGAATGAACGACTTATAATGATAATAGCGTTAAAATGTGATAAATAAAACACGCGTTACAGTGAGGACGCTCATATGTGTATATCAACTTGAATGCCGCAAAACTATTAAAAATTGATGTCATGAATATTCAAGAGTTTGTAATTTCTTTAGCCAATCACAAACGGATTTTCAAGCTTAACCCACCTATAACAGTGGAGAAATCGCACGCTAAGTGAACTTAACTTCGGCCGCTACGAGTATTTAGGCCACTACGAGTATTTAGGCCGCTACGAGTATTTAGGTGGCTACGAGTATTTAGGCCGCGACGAGTATTTAGGCAGCTACGAGTATTTAGGCCGCAACGAGTATTTAGGCCGCTACGCGCATTTAGGCCGCTACGAGTACTTAGGTCACTACGCGCATTTTGGCCGCTACGTGTATTTAGGCCAGTACGAGTATTTAGGCCGCTACGCGCATTTCGGCAGCTACAAGTACTTAATCGTGTCTCAAAGGACCGGCCCATTATCAATAGGAAGTGATTTAGGAACTGACCCTCTGGAAAGCATAGAAACGACCTGCTTCTTTCTCAAGTAGGCGTCGTCGGTATAGTTGTGACACACGTGCACCATTTCTGGCTCTTCTATGGAGTCTTGGCGCTGCAACTCACACCTGAGATCAGCAGGAACGATTAATAGTGTCAGTAGTATTATTATCATTAGAATTACTATCATTAGTATTCTTATCAGTGGTATTACTATCATTTGTGTTAATCTCAATAGTGTAGCCGCGTGTAACTTAATGGTCGTTGCACGCATCTTTTGATATAGAAGATTCGGACATTCGGTGCTATGGTATATATTAAAAAAAATAAGAGAGTATACTACAAACAAATTATTTCCTCAAAATGGTGCGTATGTCGTATAATATAACTTACAACTAGGTTCGTCACATAAGAAATAGAAAGAAATTATTTGGCCAATCCGACGAACGGAGCTCGTTTTATAATTCATGTTACTGACTGTCGGTGACGGTGTTTAATGCCGTGGCAGACCATCTGGGTCTCTAGGTCGACGATCCTAAGTCTGGCCATGTCTAGCTCATGTTTCACCCGCCAGAGGTCGGTGTCACAGAGCGGGTCATCACAGTGACGTCCGTTGTACTGCTCCTGCGCTTCCCGCACCACCTCCAGCATCGTAATGGACTTGCCCATGCTCTGTGACACGTCGTTACCATTAAAATGTTTAGTTTTGCGTGATAAATATCAAAGGAATTAAGTCAGAAATAAAATTGAAGTCACGAACTCACGATTGAAGTACCATTCATTTAGTCATTTAGTATGCGTTCATCTTCACCTATCATATATGGATGTTTTAAGCACTATTACGCAAACATAGTTTCTAATTCAGATAATAAAATTAGATTTTTTTCTGTTGGAGAGAATTTGCGTCCGTTCAGCTTACAGGAGTCGAATTAGAAGCAAATTTAAACAGGTGTCAGGTGTGTACTGTGTTATGACTAAGTAGTCAACATCTATAGTAACGGTAAAATTTGTGTTGTTCTTGCAATATCAAATATCATGTATTTACTTGATATTGACCTCTGTGTTAGAAATTTTCCTATTCCTCTCATCTTACAATACCTCCAGGCTCCAGAAAATCATTGCAGCGTTAAAAATATCGGTGTAAATGCAACGAGCAGCACTGATGTATTCCCACCATGCTAATAAGGTTGCAACATCCTCCTGTCATGTGCTTCTTGACGAGATGTTTCCTCATGTGCTTGAAGTACATGTGCTCCATGCACAGCAAGATGCCGCCCAACGCTACACCGAAACCGAGCATCACAAACGTTGACATGAACTGTTCCAACGCCAACGGTTCACTAGACGAGTTCCTCTGCTGGTCGGGCTTACAAGCGCCCGTGAACCAGAAGTGTGACAGACGCTCAAGTTCACCTTAGACAAAACAAAACATCTTGCGAATAAATTAAATCATTCTTAGATTGGATTAGGAAAAATTAGAACGCTTAGAAGCGCTGCCTTCAATTCAAATCGTACTATGGGTGAAAAAATATTACTCGGTACTCACTGCAGTGAGTGACAGAGAGCGCATTTTCTCGTCGACGAAAACGTGATCAAGCACGGACAGGCGGATAGACAGACAGACGGACAGACAGACAGACGGACAGACAGACAGACAGACGGACAGACAGACAAACAGACAGACGGACGGACATGACGAGCACAATAGCGCCTTTTTTCCATAAATGAGAAAATGAGCTAAAAACAGACGAAGCTTGCAGTGGCGTCATTTAGCCTATATTATTAACACCCTTAAATGAATTCATCTTTATTTTTAAATTAAAATTTTTTAATAGAATGTTCCAGCAAATTTAAATATAATGTGTTGTTAATGCAATTAATAGGCAGACAGTTCCTTCTATCTTTGTTGTTGTGCTGCACTAAAAATCAGTTTGTGATATTAATGGTTCGCTCACATCATGCACAAAGGATGTGAGGATGTGTAACAAATGTATCCATTGTACGGTAATCAACCAATCAATGGTATCTAGGAACTCGCCTCTCTCCACGAATGCACCGATATCTCTACTTTGCATGCTTGTGGTTGACATGCTTCATATTTTGTATTTCATAATAGTTAAATACTCATTCAAATAAGTATTTTCACTACTTTTATGTAAATAGTTGTATAAGGTTAGCTTCATTATAGTTTAAAACTTGAAATGAAAATGCTGGAGTTTGACCAAGTAATAGAAATGCTTAATATATTGGGATCATAACCTACGAATACAAAGTCAGTTTTTATCAACATGAGACAATTGATTACAATACTTGTCACTCACCGCTCTCCCTGTACTTGAGTATTTGATTATTGAAGATCTTGAGGTACTTGGAGTTCCTGGGGAAGGCCACACCGTACCCCGTCAACGCGTACCATGACCCTACCGTGAGCAGCTTGCACTCATCGTCCTGGCCGGTGAGGTACTCAAGCACAGTCGCGTCGTAGATGAACGCGTCCAGTTGCCTACATTCAAAGAATTGAGTGAGTCTTTTCCCAAATACCCAGTCATTTATTATTACAACACTTCTCTTTAACTTCACTTATTGTTTGTCTGTCTGTCTGTCAGTCTACTACAAATCTTATAATCGAAATTTAACACACTTCTACTTATCCTATCGATCTGAAATTTTGCACACTAGTGTGAAGTTGGAGGCAATGTATGAATCAATTGACAGGATAAATAATTTTGGAAACAATTTTTATATAATAAAAAAAAAGCTAAAAATTAATTTTTTTAATATTCGAAAATAAAATGAGAAATTCATTGTACATCTGTAACATTGGAGAGACTGGATTCTTTTGAAGTGTTGTCTTTAAAAAAATTTTTTAAACGCATATTATTGTTCCTAAGATGGTCATCCCGAATCAGTTAAGCCTGCCAAAAGAGCGTATCAGTGATACGACCCCCCTTTGCCGGTGCTGTTGGTAAGAAAGTGTGTCGCTTTTTGAACACAATGACTTTTTCACATGCTCATTGTCAACTGATGTTGCAAGTGCGATACAATAAGAATTGAAAGACATTTGTCGTACGCCGTACCTACAGTGTTAATATTGCGAGAGGAAATTATTACACGGCTTCGATATCAGCATTTCCAAGGTGTTGTGGGTTGCGGGATTGATGTTCATATATCCCGGTAAATGTTGCACATGCATTTGAATTTCGATTTTGGTACGATTCAACATTAGGAATTTTAAGAGAAAAATAATATGCGTTTAAAAATTACTTTTTAAAGACAAAACTTCTAATGAATCCAGTGTCTTTGATGTTACACATGTACAATGAATTTTTAATTTTATTTTCCTATATTAAAAAATTAATTTTTAATTTTTTAATATATAAAATTTTGTAAATTTTCAAATTTATTTATTCTGTCAACTGATTCATGCATTGTCTCCGACTTTATGCAAGTGCGCAAAATTTCGGATCGATTGGACAGGTAGAAGTGTGTCAAATATGGATTATAAGATTTGTAGCAGACGAAATTATTTTTAAATTTCTTTAATATGGGAAAAATACATTTTTATTAATAAAATATATTTATTCTGTCAATTGATTCCTGCATTGTCTCCAACTTTAAGCAAGCGTGCAAAATTTCAGATCGATCGGACAGGTAGAAGTCAAATATCTATTATAAGATTTGTAGCAGACCAAATTATTTTTAATTTTTTTAATGTTGAAAATTTTTTTGTAATTTTTCAAAATTATTTATTCTGTCAATTGATTCGTGCATTGTCATAAATTTTACGCGCGTGTGCAAAATTTCAGATCGATTGGACAGGTAGAAATGTGTTAAATATCGATTATAAGATTTATAGCAGACAGACGAACAAACAACAAGAAGTGAAGTTAAAGAGAAGTGTTGTAATAATATGGTGTAAGGAAATGAAACTCTCCTCTTCAATGACTCGAATCAAATTAATTAAAACATTAACCGACTGAACGCAACCGTAACAATACAATGCAAAAATTGAACAAAGAATTTTAAAATTCAAACCGCGTCAATTTCATCATCACCGGTAGAATAGAATAACAATGAAAAGTATTATTGTGGAAAAGTAATTGAAGCGAGAAAAAATTTTGCCAATCATGTTACCAATCCGGCCAAAAGGACTGAAAACTTTTAACGTTGAAAAAGTTTTCTGCAACCCAGCCATTATACCTGCCAGCCTACCTCGCCCATGGTTTAAATTTTAAAATAACTCTGTTAATACCAGCACAGTCTAGAGTACCTACCTGAGATGTCTGCAAAAATTATATTTTTCGAAATTTACTAGCAGTAATGCAATCTACAAATGAATGAGAACATATTTATAATGAGCGAAAAGCTATAATATAATTAAGCAATCTATGTAATTAAAAAAAGCTACATATCAATGAATCTACTTCCGGACGGATTATTTTAGTTGAAAATGTTGTCAGTTAGTACGGCGAGGTGAAATGCAGCAGTTTTTTTTAGACGAAAACTTTGAGGCAAATACATAAAATTTGACTTAGCTTCATTTACCGTATACATATTTGATTGAAAATTGGCATCCTATAAATATAATGAAATCGCTAACCAATTTCAGACCAGCCTAAAATAATTAATTAGTGTAAAAAAAGCAGCAAAATCAGAAAATTTTACTCGCTAGTTTCCCTTCTTTCACTGTAATTTACGAGTACATTCAACTCAAATTTGATACAAAGTTAACATTACAACAGTATTGTAACAACAACTGAATTCTGAACTACTTTTATTGATGTGTGCGTATTTTACGTAAAACAAATAATATGGCATGACATATTATGTTTCATTAGGTGATACGTTGCTTAGAAATTTTCCAAACTTTACGCTGAAAAATATGTCACAAGCGCATACCAATAGCATTTCAGGATAAAGCAGGAGTTACGTCAGAAAAATGTATTGCGATTATCAAGATTTTTCATCTATAATTTGCTTCAGACTGTTGAATTAAAAACTCACAATTTTTTGCTAAACGATATCGTTATCGTAAGCATTGGACAAGTTTACAAATAACTCAGTCGAATAGTCAACACTGGAAGCTTCTATCACCAAATATCCAGGTCAAAATGGCCATCTGAAGCGCAATGACGCTCATAAAAACGTTTAAAAACGCTCAGTGCAGCAAATTTACCTTCTTTATCAGCAAAGTTTTTTCTTTTTCGCGCGCCTTGTTTGTCTAGCCGTGAGCGCAACGAGTAACGAGACTAAATGAATAGCATTTTTTCGCTTGCGCGTCTCTCTTAGAACTTGTTCTTTGGCCCGGAAATGAGGCTATTGTAGCGCCACGCAGGCGTCGGATGGCTCACTCTACTCACCCTTTTTTGACAGCTTCACACCCTCGACGGCGTCGGATGGCTCACTCTACTCACCCTTTTTTGACGGCCTTCACACCCTCGACGGCGTCGGATGGCTCACTCTACTCACCCTTTTTTGACAGCCTTCACACCCTCGACGGCGTCGGATGGCTCACTCTACTCACCCTTTTTTGACAGCCTTCACACCCTCGACGGCGTTGGTCTGATTGAACTGCCGCATGTAGGCGTGCATCGCAGGGAAGGCGTTCTTAAGCACGACGTCGGTGTGACCGTGAAGCATCGTGCCAAACTTGAAGCGGGGCTTCACTGAGGTTGGGTTCTGAAGCTGATTTGCGAAGAGAAGAGTTGTATACATTTCCGAGGCAGCATTCATGTAAGTTTTAACTGCGATCGTAAACAATTTTACGTTTATTGGGCACTTAGAATCAGCCAGGTTGAACGAATTTAAGCTATAAAATTATTCATCGGGCTTCTTGGCCGTTATCATTTTTGTTGAACATTTAACTTTTAAGAAGGTTTGGCTTCGAACAAAATAAAGACCGAATAATTTTATCATCGACTGATAGAAGAAAAATTATGCAGAAAGCTAGTGATCACTTGACTTCATGCATGCATCTGCATTACTAAGTGAGATGTGATCTGGCAATCCAACTGAAATTTAGCGAGATATTCTCGGAGTACATAAGCATATATAGAATATATATGCGTCACTATTATGAATTCATAGTTCAAAAAACGAATTAAATTTTTCAAATAATGAGTTGGGGATATAAAAGTCATTGGTAACTGCCAGGCAATTATTATAAGTCAAATTAATTCACCATTGTTCCAGTGATATGGTAGTTGAATGACGAATCGTTTACAAACATTTAAAAAAATAGATCATCTCTTCGTAGTATACAAATGAAGATACTTCACATCACGTAGCTCAAATATTCACTGCAGTCTTATTAAAAATCCAATTAAGGCTCGATGTAATCAAGCCAAATTGTCTGCCTATCGAAATAACCGTAAAACTTAACGCACCCTTTTGTCGTCGAGGCCAGACATATCGTGGAACTCTTCCCTGGTGATCATAAAGGCCGCCAAGTTGGCTGTGTAAATGGCGAGAAAAATGAGAGCGAACATCGCCCAGACATTGCCCATAAACCTGCAACAAACGAGATAAACTTTCGATAAAACCTCGGGTCCCAAAATAGCAAGACACGAGATATTCAGCATGCACGTCGAGACTCGAGTAAGTATGGCTTACAGGCCAGCGATCTGAAGAAGTATACAAATCTCGCAGAGTGAAAAAATCTTTAGAATTTGTGCTTCTAAAACGCTCAAGTTTTGTTGGCTCAGAGTTTCGAATTTTTCACGCTGTCCTTATGAGTAACAGAAGTTCTTATACTCAGGATAGTTATAAGGCTAGCAGATAAAAAAAGAAAAAGGTTCAAAATGAAGATTTTGCTAAAAAAGTGAGTGGGTACTAGAAGAAATATATTTATGAAGGGAGCTCCAGTCATAGGAGTTTCTCGTTGAGCCTGAAATATTTAATGCAGAGTACCAATTGGAATATCACTGTAAGTGCAAATCCAACTGGTAGAAAAAATATTCATTGCGCTAGTATTAATTCCTTTGTGATTAAAGTATAGTCCGACTGGGGGTACCTATCATTGGGTATATAAATTGGATTATTCACGTCATGTCTAAAGAATTTTGCTGAATTGCGGTGAAAATCGTGAATCCTAAAATAGATAGGAAACAAGTCGTACATTAACGTAGTACGAATAACATCAAAAAACATTCTATCAAATATTACACAACTAAAAAGTATACTTTTTCTGTAAACTTGTTGTAATTGGGAACTTGAAACATGGAGTTAATTCTTGATCTAGCGAGTGGAAGGAAAATGACGGAATTCATTTTTTTGAACCAACCCCGTCACTATAGCAAACTATGGCGGACAAATGCAAATGGTCATCAAGATTACTTATTTCTTTTCAAGGTTTTTGAGTGAAAATTTGATGTGAGTGCATACCGCGCGGTGAAGCCCTTGGGACAGTCGACGTTGACGGCGGCCTGGAAGAGTATGGCCCAGACGAGCCACAGTGTCCGGAACAATGAGAACGGATGGTCCCGTGGTGGCTGCATCTGCAGAGTCACACGCAAAATCGCTTTCAGCTTTACCCTGCCTAAAGTTCTATACACCTTGAGCAGAAGAAACATTAGAACATTACATTAAGAAAGAGTAAACATATTAGAACAATAGAAACATTAAGAAAGAGTTAAAGTAAAATGTCATACCCGCAAATTATTGCATAATTGTGACAGAGTGTATTGCATAATGACAGAGTGTGAAAAAAATTACGTTTAAATCCAAGACTTGATGTTGGAAACTTGGAAGTTAGAAGTAGACGTTCAATTTTTTAAATCAGTGGCCGATATTCTAATGAGAAACCAAGTTCAGATCTTGTGAGTGAGTGCAGGATTCTGAACACTGGATTGTTCAGAAGTGTTGTCTTTAAAAAGTAATTTTTAAACGCATATTATTAAGTATTTGTCCCAAATTTTATTTTTTTTCAAACATTCGGACTAAATTCATAAAAAGTTCAAATGTAACGGAACTGAAAATTTCCCCATAAAAGGATCATGGAATTGCTTCTTAAATGGAACGGGGAATCAGCATTTAATTGGCACTGAAAGTTATTAGTCAAGTCGTACATGTACAGAACTGCTTCCAAGTTAAACAGGAAATGGCCATTCCAACGGAACTGGCTATTGACTGTAAAAAATGGGAATTTCTCTTCAAACGGAGAAGAAAATTGTTCTTCATATGAAACAGGAAATTGCGCGTTAACCGAAGTAAGAATTGCCACGCAAACTGAGCAAGTCATTGCTGTCTGGACGCTACCAAGAATTTCCTTTAAAACTGCAGGAAGAAATGCTCTACTAACGGAACATTGAAGTGACTTTCATATAGAACAGGGAAGTGTACCTCAAAATGAACAGG